>NC_056728.1:452607050-452769550 GCF_019279795.1 Protopterus annectens | reverse complement strand
AAAAGATATGTGCTCACTGGCATGTGGTAGCATAGCATCCAGGAACTCATGGAGTATTGTGGATGCAGATGCCTGTGACACCCCATCATGGTAGCATAGCATCCAGGAACTGGTGGAGTATTGTGGATGCAGATGCCTGTGACACCCCATCATGTCCCCAGTGGGTCTTTGAAATGTACCTGTAGCTAGCATCCTAAGGGCTACACACACTTTTGTTTCCACTGGAATGGGTTCCCCTCTGTTGGCTCTGAGTCTGAGTTGAGGGTGGCAGAGCTCAGTGAGTTCTTGTAATATGTCCCTGTCCACCCTCCCTGTAGTGTTCTACAATCTCCAGCTCATGTAGCTCCTGGAAGATTACCTTGGGCCTGAACACTCTTCTCCTCAGCCTAAGCCTATTGTCAGCAGCACCAGCAGCATTGACTTCAGCATCTAGAACATGCAGCTGTAGCAGACCTGCAGCAGCCCCTTGTATTATCTCAGTTAAAATTCCCAAGTCTGTACTCCAATGGTCCAGAGTATTGGGGAAAAATCAGAATGCATGGTCCATCATGTGTGATTGGCTAATTATTATGCATTTCACTTGCCTACACTGTAATAAACATCTTTTAATGTGCCTACTTTATAGAGTGACGTGGCACTATGCACTGTGCTGTGCAGCATAGCTTTTATGCACTAGTAAATATTCATTGAATATATCTGCTTTCCATTCATTGCTGCCTACATCATCACTGTCATGTGGGTAGTGTGCCACACATTAACATTAAGTTATGTGCTGTGCCATGCAGCATAGCTTATACAAATGTCAAAAAAGGAATAATTAAATATATCCGATTTTAATTACTTGCAAAATACATCATCAATGTGACTTGGGTGTTTTTTCTATGTGAACACATTCAGCTATGCAGCACCCAGTGCAAACATGCACAGCGGGAATGAAACAATCCTAAAAGTGACTGGACAACCCCCTTGCTGGCATCCACATCCAGTGTAAATATCAACATGGTATGAGGGCCTACATGAAATGGATATGCAGACACACTTTCTCCTTTTTGCTATTCAAGACATCCACCTCATTTATATACATATCTGTGCTAACAGCCTGGTAACTATACAGTTCATAGCCATATGACCTGGGCAAGAGCACCATTGCACCATTGTATATACCTGATACAATGTCCTATAATACATTTCTGGCAAATATCACAAAATGTTTTTTTTTCCTATTTATTTTCAATTAAACTTGTTTGCGCACTGCAGCGCATAGCTCAAGCATGCCAAAATTATTAAAAATATATTTATTTTTACATATTCCATTCCTTTTTTAGACATCTACAATGTACATTTTGACCATATACATATGTGTTCTAACATTTACTGGGGAGTTATGTCCATATTTCTGATGTTTTACATCCCCTTGTATCTGTGTAGATTCCTGTACATGGAAAAGTTCCATGTACAATATGGACATGTTCACAGGGTCTACACAGATGCCTTTCTACTTGTTTGATCACTCCAGCAGGTTATTTGTATAAGATTCAACCTGCTTATTAGGTAATTTGCATTACACAGAACTATTCTTGTTTGCACGTGCTTGTGTGCCAGTAAGCATCACTTACTGAATCTAATAATGTCTGTGCTCATGTATGCATCCAGTGTGATGCATACACACAAAAAAAATCATGTAGACTTTACTGAATTCTCCCCATTGTCATCTGTGCGAGCATGTCTGGATGAAGTTTTGTATAAAATTTTAGACTGGTCTATGTATTGTATGCCAGCATGACTAGCTATGATACTGTAAATAAGTTCTTACATGTTGATTTATGATCTACTTGAATAGAATGTTTTAAAGACTGGAACAGTGTCCTTTTACATTTCTAACTGCACATGTTTGTGAAGAGAGATTCTAAAGGCAAACTGTCTCTTATTCAGTTGATCAGCAGATGATGTCATCAAATTGTTGACAGAAGCTGAGGAAAATGAGAAACAGCACCAACATGAAGTGGACCTTCTTACCCTCTGAGAGGGTCATGGAGGTAATGGGGAAGGGAATAACTGGACCCCAGAAGCTGTAAAGGTTATTAAACTTGTTCCTCAATACAAGGATGGGGATGGCTTTGATAGTTTTATTCATATATTTGACAGGGCATGTAGACAGTATGATGTTGTCTATGAGTTCTGGGTTTGGCCATGGTAAAGCTATTCAGGTCATGTCAAAATTGGCTGATGTAGATTGTTTGAATTATCTTAAAGTTAATTTCTTCTAGATTGTTTTAAACTAACACCTGAAGCTTATAGAAAAAAGTTTTTCCAACACAGACACAAGGCAGACGAAAGTGTACATGATTATATTGCTGTTTAAGTACTTACTTTCACAGATGAGTGAGTGAGTTCCAGGTCACCACTTTTGAAGGACTGGCAGACCTTTTGGTGAGGGAACTAGCCCTCAGTACTTTGCCTGATGACGTGAGGATCTGGTTAGCAGACCCTGAGTGCAACTCTGCAGAGGAGTTGGGGAGAAAAGGGGATCTCTACTTCACAAGCAGAGCACCAATGCATATGAAAGGGATACCCACTGCTGCACATGGACATAAGGGAACCCATGGGGAGCAGTCTAAACCAAGTCAACAGAGTACACCAGTAACAGGGGAAATGACTAGTCCAAATACACAGTTAGCAATTAGATGTTTCAAATGTAACCAGAGGGGCCATAGAGCAGTCAAACATCCACTGAGGCAAGGTGAGAAACAGAAGGTGAGGGAGCCAGCAAGTGGTGATGATAAACTACCAGTGATAAGTTGTTTGGAAACAACAGGGCTGCCAGTCTCTCACCAAAATATATATCCTATCTTAGTAGATGTTAAACAGGTTACTGGTAAGAGAGACACAGCTTCTGATATAACCATTGTGAGGCCTGCAGTGATTAGGGAAGAGTACTTGCCAGAACAGTCCACTCCAGTCAGATCTTTGGGAGGGACCCCATTGCAAATACCTTTGGCTAAGGTTCATCTTGACTGGGAGGGTGGAAGAGGAAGCAAGCAGGTAGGTGTGTTTGAGGATATTCCTGCAGATGTCTTGATAGGGAATGACTTTGATGATGCAGTACTTTGTGTGCATGAGTGACATGCAGTCAAGCTTGGAGACAGGCATGTAGGTCCGGTAGCCTGGGAAAGACTCAGACAGATTTCATACCTGAAGCTAGGACTGGTGTGGTGACTGTTTCAGAGAAGGAGCTATCCTGTAGCAGTAGGTCTGAAAGTGAGCCACAGCTGCTGGGAGATACTGATGTTCCCTAGGACAGGGTGACTGCAAGGATGGAGGGGAGTGATAGTACCCAGACTGACAATGAGGTACAGTTGTTGGAAGTTACTTGTGGAAGGGGAGCTTGGGAGGGTCACAATGTAGAGTTGAGACAGGGTCATCTTATGGACCCTACATTACAAAGTTTGAGGGAGATGGTTAAGGAAGCACCTGAGGTTCAAAGAAGAGGAGAGTCTGTATATCAGAACAAAGGTTTGTTGTATAAAAGGTGGACTCCTAAGGGAGGACTGGAAGATGAGGTAGTATGACCACTTTTAGTTATAGTCCCTAATGTTCCTTGTGCAGATGATATTGAGGCAGAGAAGTAAGGTTTGCTGTATAGAAAGTGAACTCCTAAGGGGGGGGGGGGCTGGAAGGTGAGGTAGTACAGCAGTTGGTAGAGCCTAGAGCCTACCATCTGCCACTTCTAGTTATAGCCCCTAATATTCCTTTTGCAGGTGATATTGATATAGAAAAGGTGGCAAATGCTTTGTTAGAAATTTTCAGCAGGGTAGGTTTTCCAAGGGAGATATTGACTGACCAAGGGCCCAGCTTAATTTCAGACCTGCTGACTTGTTTGTGGAAGCATTGTGGGGTGAAACATATAAAGAACACCCCGTATTATCCCCAGACTAATGGTCTTGTAGAGAGGTTAAACTCTACATTAAAGATATACTATGGGAAAAAGGCAAGATTAACCATTAACTCAGTTAGTGTCAGGTGGGTATGGCAGAGGTCACTTACTTAAGACACAGAGTGGGGAGTGATAAGATTAGGCCAAAACCTGTCAAAGTGGAAGCTATTCAAGTGTGGCCAGTTCCTGTTACTTAAAAGCAAGAGAGAGAGCATTTCTATGGATAGTGGGTTACTGTGGAAAATGTGTGCCCAGCTGTGGTGCAATGGCTGTACCCCTTACTGACCCAACTAAGAAAAATAAACCAGACTAGGTAATGTGGATCACAGATTGCAAACAGGTATTCTAAAAAACTTAAGGAGTATTTGAGAGGAGCCCATGTGTTGGCCAGCCCAGATTAAACTGAAGAATTTGTTGTGCAAGTGGATCCTTTGGATTGTGGGGTGGGGGCTGTGCTCAGCTAAGTTTCCTCAGAAGGAGAACAATGCTGCAGTAGGGTTAATAATGTCAATGCAAATGGATTCCCCAGGTGAGGAGTGAGTTGATATTCCCAGACAGACTTATTTTTCTTAGGTGTCGTTTTTCAAGGGTCACTTGAAAACCATAATATGAAAAAACAAAACCAGGAGTAAGACCGGATCGGTACTATGGAAGAAATACAAACAAAAAAGCAAAAGTACCAAAATCCAACATGGCAGATAAGCAAAATAATATAAAATAAAGAGTTTAACGGTATTCAAACTAAGCTATCGTGTTAATTGCCCTGTATTTTACATAGGCATGAGTAATAGACAAGTTAAGAACAGAATTTTGGAACACCAGGGAGATATTAAAATTAAGAAAGATATGAATGTTCTTGCTAAGCATGTAATAAATTGTGGTGTTGATCATACCTTTAGTTTTCTGGTGCTTGAAATAATTTCTGAGAATTTAAGAGGGGGGATATCAAGAACAGGACAGAATCTGCTGAGCAAAAATGGATTCTGTCACTGAGTGCAGATAAGGAACCAGGATTAAATTAAGTTGTTTCATTAAAACCATTTTTAAAGCCTAGACCACTTAAACATTAATAGTTTAAATGTTTTTGTATTTTTATATCTTTTTTATATATATGTTTTTACTGATGTTTATTAACTTAGTTTTTAGCTAAACTGCTTGGAGACTATTTCTTTAAGATGTTTTAGCGATGGTGTTAATTGATTTCATGGTAACTATTTAAACTTAGTATGTGTTTCTATAAATCAGTCTGATGAAGTGGTTTGATATACCATAAAAGTGCTTACTTTTATGAATTAAAGCCTTTATTTTATATTATTTTGCCTGTCTGCCGTGTTGGATTTTGGAACTTTTGCTTTTTTATTTGTATCACTTGAAAACCATTCCTGAGTCATGGGGGGGTGTGAAGAACTTAGACACTGTCATCTATTCTAGCATGTCTGGCTGATGTTTTGTATATAATTTCAGAATGGCCTGTGTATTGTATGTCAACATGACTAGCTATGATACAGTAAATATGTTCTTATTCTTGATATATGATCTATTTGAACAGAATGTTTTAAAGACTTGAACAGTGTTCTTTTACATTTCTAACTGTGTATGTTTGTGAAGAGAGATTCTAAAAGCAAACTGTCTCAGATTTAGCTGATCAGCAGATGATGTCATTGGGATGTTGACAGTTGCTATGTGTTACTGTCAGAAGCTGAAAGACCAAGGTGACCAACTGTTCTGTTTTTTCCAGGACAGTCCTGGTTTGTAAGTCTCTGTCCTGGAATCCAGAACATTGGCTTTGGGACACAGAAATATCCCAGTTTAGACCGCTCAGTCTGAATGGTGACCTGGCTTCCTGAGGAGGCCGGTCCCCTGCTTTCCCATCCTGCGCAGCTCTGGGGACTTTGCAATTTTTCAGGGATGCCATTGGGTATGGGGTAAGATTGGATGCCTTCACCCTGGCAGGAGCCTTCCAGGCCCTGCCACCATTCATCAGTTGCTCCCTCAAGGACTTCCATCATGGGGGGTTTACCTGACCCCACTCACACAGGCAGGAACTCTCTAGGTCCTGCACCCATCTGCTCGGTGCTCTCTTATTGACTTCTGTCAGGGCCAACCCCTACAGGCCTCCCCTTCAACCTGGCCAAGAGACCTCCCATAGCCATGCCCCCCCCATGTTTGGGGACTCTGCAGCCTCCATGTCTATTGCAGGCTGCCAAATCATGCCAAATTCCTCATGCCCTCGAATCCTCTCAGGGGAGATTCCCTCCAATCCCGTCTGCCACTCTGGAACTCCTCTCGGGTGCTAAGGGGCAGATCTGCTTCACGACGGATTCAGAGTCCCCCTGCTTTCCCATCTAAAGCAGTTTTGGGGACTCTGAGATTTTTCAAGGATGCCATCAGTTATGCGGGGAAGTTGGATGCCTTCGTTCTGGCAGGAGCTCTCCAGGCCCCTCTGCTGTCTGCCCTGGTGCTTCTGCAAGGACTTCCATTATGAGGAGCTCTGCCTGATCCTGCTCACCCAGTCAGGAGCTCTTCAGGCCCTGCCACTGTCTGCCAGTCACTCCCTTAAGGACTTCTTTCATGGAGGGGCTATAACTGATCCACTCACCCAGGCAGGAGCTCTCCAAGCCCTGCTGCTATCCACCCCAGCACTCCTGTAAGGATTTCCATTGTGGGGAGCTCTGCCTGACCCCCCCACACAGGCAAGAGATAGGCCAGCCCTGCCACTATCTGCCTGTCTACCCTTTCCAGACTTCTGTCCCAGAGGGAGCATGGTCTGTACTGCCTCACCCAGGCAGGAGTTGTCCTGTCCCAGTCACTTTCTACCTCTCTCTCCCTTTCAGATTTCCATTCAGATGGCCCCCCCTCTGGGCTTCCACTTCTACCCAGGAGAGAGAGTTCTTTTCCAGTGTTATATATCTCCAGACTGCTTCCAAATTATGCAGTGTTTCTCATGC
The DNA here is from genome assembly GCF_019279795.1 of Protopterus annectens. Taxonomy (NCBI): domain Eukaryota; kingdom Metazoa; phylum Chordata; order Ceratodontiformes; family Protopteridae; genus Protopterus; species Protopterus annectens. Next base: position 452,762,668 of record NC_056728.1, on the reverse strand, counting down.
TGTTGGGACCTCTCAGGGGATCTTCACAGCCTCAAAGAGCTCTGCTGGGCCATGAAGCCTCACACAGTCCCTCATCCAGACTTCTGTGACACCAGTTCTCCCCTTTGCCTTGCACTTAGGGCTTTCAATCTCACATGGGAGATGGCCCTGTGTCCCCCCATCTCTGTGCTTTTTTGTGGCATGCCTCAGTGCCTTTCCTCCATGGAGACAGGCACCGATGAATGTGCATCACTTTGAGCCTCGAAGCATGTGGCCTCTTGCCTCCTGGGTGGTGCTGTTCAGAGAGTGGCATCCTCACAGTACCAGGTGAAGGATGGGAGGCCAACCTGATGGTCCCAGTGCGAGATGACATGGCAGACCAATCTCTACTCTTATGGGGCCTGGGAGAATGGGATTGCAAACCTGGTTTCCCAGGGTGCCCCTCAAGTGTCCTAGTTTAGGTCCTGTAACAAAATGGTCACCTTGTGAAAGACAGGAAGGAATTTTTAGAAAACAGCTGTTGGTTGAATTTTAAAATATGAAATGAAAATTAGAACTGGAACAGTTGACAGTTAAGCTAGTCTATAAAAGAATCTGCTGAAGACTGTTGTTAGTTATAGTTATCAGTTACAGTTGTCAGTTGAACTGTGCAGTGGATACCCAGAAAAGACTTACCAAGAACTGTAAGACTGCCTTTGCTCTGTTGTAGTAATGTAGTTTAGATCAGGGACAGTGTTCTTTAGGAAATTATAACTAATCAGCTAGATTAGTTAGAGTTTTTCTGAATGTTGTATCTCTATCCTAAAGTGTTGATTTCATTTTGCTAGTGACTGAACTCTGTTTGTTTATTGGGAATTTACTGTGTTATATTTTTAATCATTTTGCTCAATATTAAATATTTTTTATTAACTTACATTGTGGCTGGACAGTCAGTGTTTTCTTTAGTGATTTGAGAGTGCTTATACTTGTTTTGAAAAATCCCCAGGCCACTCCAAAAGCCTGGCTTCTTAAGTCATTTGCTACTATTTGTTATAATATTTAACTTTCATAATTGGACACCTCTTTAGAAGGGCATGAAGACACTGATTGATGGCAACATTACTGTATTATTTTGGGGAACGGACACAGCTGGAAATCTATGTCAAGTCTTTCCCCAGAAGGGTTTGGATGTGTGAGATTTAATTTAAGTGTGAGTGTATCAGATATCTTAATCTGGAACACATTGCTCTGAAGTGTATAATAAGGCATTACATTAGGGGTGGGCAGAAGTATACAATCCAGTCCCAGGCTATAGAGTATGTTCCTGTTGTGCTCTTAGGAGAAATTTGTGAAATATTACTCCTGTTTAAGTGACAGTCTCACACTGGAGTCAGTAGTGAGATTGAAGCCACTTAGATATTGTCCCAGGATAGTAAGAGACATCACATTATTTGGTGGCAGTCCAGTGGGATATTATGTGAATGTCACATTGACTGGTGGCAGTCAATGATTGCTCCTATAATTGTTGAGCATCACTTTATTTCAGTTTGTATTGTCATTACAGTATTAGAAGTATTAGTTGTGCAAATGATTGTATAATTGTTCATGTTTTACAGTTGATAATCAATCAAAATGCTTGATGCACAGTATTGTTTCTAATACATAACTGAATATAGTACAAATCTGACAGAGGAGATATTACTAACATACCTATACACCTCAGACAAAATGCTTTGCTTAGGAACATATACATATTTCCATGTGAGAGTAATCTGTTCTATAACTTATTTTTTTCTTTACAGTTTCCACATTTTCCTTGTTATTAGTGCTAGTAGGAGTTATCACTGTATGCTGCCATCAGAACACAGCCATTACATGGTTAAGTAAAGGTCATTATGTTTGAAAGGCATCAGATTCTCCTATTTGTATGTGTGTGGGATGTTAAATTTTGAACTAGGTAGTGAGTCTGTGTGCCATCCTTTGCCTTTTAGCCAGAGCCAGGGCATACTGCATATGCCTCCATCTGCCAACATCTCCTCCACGTGGTGTTCTTCATCAGACTCCTAATATGTAGCTACTATTGCTGGCCCTGTCTGTGGTCCTTGAAACCATGGTCCAGCCCCTTGCTGTCCATGTTGAAGCTGTTTCCTGAGTATTATATTGTGTAACATGGCACAGACTGTAATCATTTCTGTGGAGGTGCCTGGGTCATACTGTAGTGCACACCCTGATGTAGCAATTTCAGTTAACCAAATACACATTCAGTGATATTCCTAGTTTGAGCTTATGCATTGTTGTATCTTTTTGCTCATTGGGGTTGTGCAAGTTTTTCACGAGTGTCATGATCCATGGCTGCAGTGCATAACCTGCAGTCCCCAGTATATGACCTTGTGGAATGTCATCCCTTGCAATCCTGGTGTACAGCTCCCAAGTGTGCTATATGTGTGAGTTGAGGAAACTGCCAGGATTACCTGCACAGACAATCTAGATTATTCATTGAGCATTACAGACAACCTGACACTTTATATAGTGGAAACCTTTTCTGTTGATGTACCTCATTCCCTGTTCCCAAGATGGAGCTTTTACTTCTATACATGTGTGTGCAATCTATGGCCCCCAACAATTCAGGGAAGTGTGTTATGGCATAGAATTACTGCATGGTTCTTGCTCTCCCCTGTCGGCCTCAAGAGAAACAGACACACTCCCTTGCATGTTGTAGCATTGCACTTAAAGACTGCAGTAATATTCTAGATGGTGATGCCTGTGACACCACTAATATATCCCCTGTAGGACTCTGTAATCTACATTAGCTATTAAACATAATACTAAGCATACCTTTTTTTCCACTAGGATGGGATTCCATGATTTCCCTGGGGGCCTGATGTGGGGGTTGCAGAGTTTGCATATTTCTTCCAGAGTTTCTCTGTTCATTCTGTATCTCTCCAAAATTTCTGTCATGCAGTTCATAATTGGTGAAATGGGGTCTAAACACCCTTCTTCTTCTTACTCGAGATCTTTTGGTACCATCAGCAGCACCTTGATTTAAAGCCTGTTTGCACGTATAGCATAATAATAGCAGCAGCAACCCCTATTATGTTTTCTTTATTCTAAGTGTAGCCATGCCTGCATTCCAAAGAGTTTTGGATTTCAGGGCAAAACTTATGCTGAGTGTCATGTCCGCACACTGGGTCAGTAATGAAGGGGCCTGAGTCCTCACCACTGACACTGGAGAGAGACGTTCACTTGAAATACAAATGGATACACTCAGGGGGAAATTCAATAAAGCCTACATGGAGCGATTCTCCATTTAGGCATAGTGGCATGGCCCCAACAAGGAACATGGCCACTGAGTGATCCAGTAAAGAGTTGTAGAGGTATGCATAAGTGTGTGGACACTGTAGTGTCTGCGAAATGCAAATAATCTCATACACTGGTGAAATCCATGCAAATTAGGTTGATTTGTGATACAATAAGCAGAAGGCACCCGTCTAGGTGCCATGGTGGTGTGTGAAATGTTTGTGGATAGGAACAGTGTACTGAACTGTAAATTTTAAACAGGGGCTGTAAAAGCCCAAAAAAGGGTGGATATGGCACTGTAAGCATGCAAATGGCCAAAACTATGGCCAGTGATTCCAGAAAACAAGGCAAATCATAAAAAATATTATTATTTTTTTAAAATACATATATTACACTTGCTTGGCATGCGGGGCTACACAAACATGCCATAATGGCAAAAAAAATAAAAATTAAAAAAAGTAAAAAAAAAATGAAAATTAGATGTGTGCACACATATTGCATTATAGTACCCAGCATGCAGAAACTTACAATGGCAGGCGTCAGTTGTTGCTAAGAGGCAGGCCTTGGAGTAGTGAAGTATCCAGGGTATACTCAATTAGGGGTATGTAAATGAGCAAGGTTTATTGAATAGCAAACAGGGTCATGGTGTCTGCAGGTACAACCCGTGGTAGGGCTAGAACCATGTAAGTAGTAGTATACAAGGTAGATCACATCAAAAGGGGGTGTGTTATTCTATGTTTAAGCAGATTGCAGCTTAGTGGTGACTATTTGCTCTTAGCTAAGCACAGCTAGGCAGGGTGTGTGTGTGTGTGTGTGTGTGTGTGTGTGTGTGTGTGTGTGTGTGTGTGTGTGTGTGTGTGTGTGTCTAATGCTGCTAAGCTCTGCTTAGCCCTGTGGCACATGGTTTAGCTGGTTAAAGAAAATCTGTGTTTAAGTTTATGGCAAAGTGTTTAAGTTTATGGCAAACTCTGATGCAAGATTTTAAATATATAACATCTACATACAACTTAATAAAAGAATTGAAATACAAGAATCAAATACTCTTCGCAAATTACTGGAAGGAGAAAATACCATTGATTGAGGACAATAAAATATTAAAAGCTATTAACCTAACCTTAAAAGCAGTATCTCTCCAAAAATTGTTATTTACGCAACTGATGATTTTTAATAATGCCTATTATACTCATCTTAGAATACATAAATTTGACTCTAAAAATTCACCTAAATGTCCATATTGCACTGATCAAACGGCGGATCTTTTACACATGTACTGGAGCTGTAAATGTATATTAAAACTTTGGAATTCTTTAAAAATTCAATTACAAAAAATGGGTTATCAACAATCTACACTTTCCTGGGAATTTATGATTCTACATATCCTGCCGAACGATTTGGATAAATCCCAATTGATAATACTTACAAATATTTTTTTATTAATGAAGTTATACATACCTACAAACTGGTTAAATCCAGTGCAGACTTCATGGGAAAATTTTAAAAGTGTAGCAATAAAACATATTTTAGCACATAAATTATTAATTAAGGATCACAAGAAAAACATAAATAATCCAAAAATTTGGGAGAAAATCTTTAATATTGTATTGGCATAATGATCAAATTATATTGTTCCTCTGGGTGTACATATTAAAGTCGGAAACGTTATCAATAACCTGTATACTGATACTAGATCTTTTAATACCTTGTCAAGAATTTTATCTTAATGTATAAAGATTTTAGTTATCTGTTGGAAGCATTCATGTAGATAATGTATATATAGTGTAGTAGTGTGATTATAGGTTTACTTTTGATATTGCTGTATTTTATTTTGTGTAGTGTATTATTGTATTAACAACTGAAAATAATAAAGATTTATTATTGAAAAAAAAAAAAAAAGAAAATCTAAGAGTGCCTGTGTACAGGGGAGGGACCAAACTTCTGAGGACTGTTTACACTAGCGCTGCAGGTTTGTGTGCCACGTCACAGTGCTTAGCAGTGAAAGTAATTAAAAAAAGGAAATAGCCTGGGAAAGCCAATCAAGTATAAATGACTGATAACCCTGTTCCACTGACACTGGCCCATTCAAACCCCTCACTGATAAGCCTGGCAGGTGGATGCATCATAGTCAGACAATCATGCAGGCTGCATCTATAGCACACCAGTATAAAGTATGTATATACCCTTTATTCTGATTTTTCCCACATACTCTGCACCATTGGAGTACACACTGGGAATTTTAACTGACAACATGATAGGGGCTGCTGCTGCTCTGCTACATCTGTATGGGCTAGAGGCTGAGGTCAGTGATGATGCTGATGCTGACAATAGGGCCAGACTATGAAAAAGAAGAGTGCTCAGGCCCAGGGTAACCTTCTAGGGACTACATGAGCTGGAGAATGTACAGTGCTACAGGGTGGACAAGGGCATACTACAAGAACTCATCGAGCTCTGCTGGCCTCAACTCAGACCCAGAGCCAACAGAGGGGAACCCATCCCAGTGGAAACACAGGTATGTGTAGCCTTAAGAATACTAGTTACTGGTACTTTCTAAAGACCTACTGGTGATATGATGGGGGTCTCACAGACATCCGCATTCAGGATACTCCACAATTTCCTGGATGTCATGCAAACACATGCCAGTAAGCACATTTATTTACCCCACACACCTGAAGAAAACACTATCAATATGCATCTCTTCCACCATGTAGCACACTACCCAGAGGAACTGGGTGCCATAGACTGCACTCATGTGCACATCAAAGCACCACCCACTGAGGGTGGAGTCTATGTCAATTGCAAGGGGTATCACTCCATCAACTGCCAGGTCATGTGCAATGCCTAGACCATTATCATGAATGTGTGTGCTGGCAGCCCTGACAGTTATCACGACTCCCACATCTGGCACATATCACAGCTGTACCAGGCATTTGCCAGGGGGGACATGCTGGCTACGCACTGGGACCATGGAACCATGGATGATGACACTCATTAGAAATACACACACACCTACTGAAGAATGCCATAATGAGGCACACAAACAAACTAGGAACATCATAAAGCATGTGTTTGGGCTGCTCAAGTCACAGTTCTGCTACCTAGATATATCTGCTGGAGCCTTGCAGTACTCTCCAGCCACATGTGCACACGTGTTCACAGTATGTACTGTACTACACAATATGATCATGCAGAAACAGCTGCAGCAGGAACATCACAGGGCAGGGACACACATCCCCCATCAGTGCCAAGGTCCCCACAGCCACAGGGAGACTCAGAGGAAGAACACCGTGTGCCTCTCCCTGTAGGCAGATGTAGGCATGCCCAGTAATCACTGGCCTTGGTAAAGAGGTAACACATAGCACATGCACTGACAACCTAGGGACCTAGGGACTGACACCTCTAACTCACATACATAGTTAAAAGAATGCCTGCCACACCACAAAACCTGTACCTTACTATGTCTAGACTGTGTACTGCATGCATCTGACAGAGTTAGCCCTGAAGCACTGTTCTCTCAACTGCTACAGGCCAAGGTAAGTCACTCTTTTTTACAACAAATTAATGGGGTAGCAGACTGTGGTAGCATATGTATGGACCTGTCGCATGTATGCAAGGGAATGAAGTGGGGAACCGGGATAGCCACAGACAACTGACAGCTATGTGGGACAACAGGAACCCTCTGCCCAATATTGGCCACCCCATAATATGCAGTAGGCTCCAAGCCAGCAAAACCCACTGCATTATGTGAGGGAATTACAAACAGTGGGGTCACAAGACTGATGTTTGACTGTCAGTGCTAGAGTCCCCTATCCCCAACACACCTATGTTCCTATACAACTGCAGTAGCAGTATGTTTGCAGACCACACAATCTCTGGGCTGTCCCAATCAACCTGGTTATGTACCAGTTTCCCAATATGCAGGGGTCAATATGCTATGTATGTCTGTGTTTGATAGCATCAGGAAGTAAACTGCACTGTCCGGTGGCTGTTGTGGCTTACTGGGCAAAGTACATTACCGTGGTTGATAGGATACATGGTCCAAGACTGGCTGAGCCTGCTCTTTTACATGTGAGCCACACCTGTGGTAGGTGTTCTACAGAATGTCCATGTGTCAGTATTCATTACTGCAAGAAAGTTGGACAAAGCCAGAGACAATGGAGGGACAAGAGTCACTGATATGGACAGTACAAAGCTCTGAGTAACCTAGACAGTGGATAGTAGAACAGCAGGTTGTAACAAGTCAGAGTAGCAACATGATATAAAGACTGTCAGATAACTGTGTCAGTACTTGCAAGTCAGTGGGCACCATCCATATCCCATAAATTTACAGGATTTAGCAGAATGTCCACACTTATGCTTCATATATAACATTGCAGTTGTCTGGCAAACTATTGGTAAATCAATAAAGGCTGCTGTGAGAAAATAATGACTGACAGTTCAGATGCAGTCCATCAGAAAAATGCATGCTAATACAAAACCATTCTACTGACTGGCTATGTTTGTAAGAGCAAAATTAAAATATTGTCCCCATGTTTGGGCCTGTGTCCTATCATTATATATGTCCCTGTCCAGATATTTGGCTGTAAGATTTTGATAGGTATGGACAACATGTAGCCTCATAATAACAGTACAACACAAACTGTCTGAGGACCAGAACAGATGTATTTGGCACAATGCTGGACAACATGTAAAACAGGATCAGTCAGAGGTGTGAAGTCCATAACCCTGTGTGTGGTGTTACATCTCTTACCCCACTCACAGCATACCTACAAGTACATAGAGAAGCAATTGTGGACAAAGCCAGGAACTGGAGCAGTGCAGAACAAAGGTCCACATATAAGGGGAAGGAGGAACTACTGCTCATACAAATGTAGAAAGTGCAGAATAGAACAGTTCATGCAGTAGCATGGGTTCCCTGCAGTGTATGGTGTCTGTAACCAAAATGTCTGTTAGCGATTCCTCACATCAAGCTATAATGATTTGCCACTGATGCACCAAGAAATCACAGTGCAATATAAAATGTACTAGACATATTATGCAACACTCTGTTCAGTCCAATACACTCTGTACACACCCTAGATATGGATAAGATAGTATAGACAGCACACAACCAAGACATCCCTCAGGAATTATATCAGGGAGCTGCTGGACTATTTCATCAGGTTCAGCAGACAATTGGCTGTAGCACACAAAATCCTGGACTGGAGTACAGGTAGGTTTAGCCTGGAGTCCCATTGTAAGTATTGACGGTCATACTGGGCATTCTCCTACACTTAGCTAATTTCATCCCATGTTTGAACCCACATCTGACTGTAGAACTGTATTGCCCATATATCTCTCTGTGCATACAGACAGCTATGTATAACTTAACTGTCTCTCCCTATCCCCATCAGGCATGATAACCCTTATCTATCCATATGTGGCACATATAAGATATATGTGGATCTGTTGAGCTTTATATATATATATATATATATATATATATATATATATATATAAAATGTATTCATTTATTTTCTTTATTTTATTTTACATTTGTTGACTGGGATAGTCTGACTGGATATATGACCATTTTCAGTGGAGGCCCGGGTAGACAAGCTCCAGATAACACAGACAGAACACAACAGATATGAGTCAAACATATTTACAAAGCCCTCTAGTAGGTACTCACAATATACACAGTGTGCAATAGTATACAAAAACAGCAGGTTGCAGCAAGCTATTATGAGCAAGAGATACATACAATATTAATTTAAATAAGGCATTGAATAAGTAGTGGTTAATTAGGGTTAGTACAGGAACAAAGCCAATGCTTTTTAAAATACTGTTTGAGGCCTTTTTGAAGAGACTTTTGAAGAGATTTAAAGAAAGTTTAAGAGTAAGGTTAGACGGAAGTGATTTCCATGTTTTGCCAACAACATTGTTAGACAGGGAGACACCGGCTGAGTTAATAGCTTTGTGGGTTTGGACCAGCAGTTTATTGGATGATCGTAGTTGCCTTGATAGAGGGGCCGACAGAAGGGGAGAGAGACAGAGAGTGAGAGATCCAGAAAGCCATAGACTGATGTAGTGCTGCAGCCAGTCATGCACCAACTGTAACTAGCGGCATGTACAAATAGTACAGTGCGCTCTAGTGTGTAATAGGTAGGTAGGAGTTCTCATCTCACATCAGCCACTGTGTGTGTGTGTGTGTGTGTGTGTGTGTGTGTGTGTGTGTGTGTGTGTGTGTGTGTGTGTGTGTGTGTGTGTGTGTGTGTGCTCTTGTGTATATATTCTATATACAGCAGAATACGCATGCCTAACAGGGCTATGTCTGTGCAACAATCTCTCATTTTATGGCCCTGTGACTACAGTCCTCCACAACAGCATCCTCCCTGTCAGCAGCTACTGATATCATCCATCCCAACAGCAGTGGCAGACACAATTCAAATGCATAAGCTCCATGGCACATGTGATAACTATGTATCATTATAGTGTATACAGCTAGATAGGTAGTGATTATAATCCCAGCATTGGCAGGTCAGTGAGCCTGTGTGTGTGTGTGTGTGTGTGTGTGTGTGTGTGTGTGTGTGTGTGTGTGTGTGTGTGTGTGTGTGTGTGTGTGTAAGCATATCCCTTTGCTGCTGTGTTTATTTCTTGCCTATGTGTGTGCAATGCCAATACATTTTAAAGCCTGTGCCTACCTGTGAACCACCCCCCATTGGCCTACTTTACTGGGCCTGCTGATTTTATCCACTTTAGATGCACAGTTACACACTCTCCAGACACGTAATCTTTCTGGCACATGCAATATGTATGTAGCACTATAGTGTATGCAGCTAGATAGGTAGTGGTTCTAATCTCAACAACAGTAACTCAGTGCATGTGTGTAAGTATATCGCCCTGAAGCCATGTGTAAGTCTTGTTTATGTGTGTCCAGTGCCAATGCATTTTAAGTCCTGTTCCACCCTGTTGCACTCCCATTGGATTAATTTACATGGCCTGCAGGTGTCATCCACCTTAGATGCAGAATTAGACACTTTCCAGGTATATAAGCTCCGTGGCACATGCGATAAGTATGTAGCACTTTAGTACATACAACTAGATAGGTAGGGGTTCTAATCTCAGAACTGGCAATTGTGTGAGTGTATATGTGTGTGTGGATGAAGAACATCCCCTGTAGTAGTGTGGCTGCCATGTGTTTATGTGTTAGTACATACAACTAGATAGGTAAGGGTTCAAATCTCAGAGCTGGAAACTGTGTGTATGTGTGTGTGTGTGTGTGTGTGTGTGTGTGTGTGTGTGTGTGTGTGTGTGTGTGTGTGTGTATGAAGAATATCCTCTGTAGCAGTGTGGCTGCCTTGTATGTTCATAGGTTCATAGGTGTGTAGTAGGCTAATGGCCCGGGAGCCTTTACAAGCATAGCCCATAGGATTACCCTGGGATCGTGCCACCCAACCTTACTTCCTAGTGCCTCTGTTGAGTAAAGCCACTGGAGTGATCCCTGGGGTGAATTTTCTTTTTCCCATCCACTCATCAAGATTTCTCTTGAAGGGGGCCAGTGAGATGCTCAGCTTGACATGTATGGGAAATCTATTCCATAGCATGGGCAGTCTCTGGGTTATGAACCTGTCTCTCCAACATGTTCTATTGATTGTGGTAATGAGGTTGAGATTTCTCCAGTGTATTGTGCAGAGGAATTGGGATTTCTTTGGATGTAGCTTTTCTAACAGAGCTGGGTCGGACATGGCTTTGTTAGTCAAGCAGAGATTGCCTTTAAGTAGGTGATATGAGACAGACAATAGTTGGAGATTTTTTAGTCTGTCCATATAGGACAAATGTTTAAGGCTTAGTTTCCTCTTTGTGAGGTACTTTTCATCCTCTCCAGTTGCTGCAGGTGTTTAGTGAGGTACATGCCAAATGGGGCATTGCACTCAATGATTGGCCTAATGAGGGAAGAGTAGAGGGAGATAATGACCTCTCTCTTCATGGATGCAAAACCCTTAGTAATAAAATGTGCCACATAGAAGGACTTTATGACCACAGTGGTAATATGGTGGTCAAAACAGAGGTTGCCGTCAACCTATGTTCCCAGATCTCTTATAACGCCTTCTGTGTTCAGTGGACTACCATTGATGTGGTAATTCATGGGAACTGGGTTATTTCTAAAAGGGATGGCAACACATTTTTGGCATTGAGCTTAAAGGCATGGTTCTGATACCAGTCATTGGACTCAGTGAGGCCTTTCTGTAGGATGTCAACATCACTTGGGGAGTTAATAATAGCTCCCAACTTGCAATCATCTGCGAACTTTGTCAGCCAGAGTCCCTTCATGTTGGCCTGGACTTCAGAGAAGTAGATATCAAACAGGAGAGGACCCAGGACCAAACCCTGTGGGTCTCCACATGTGATTGGTCAGCAGTCTGACTTGGTGTCAGCTACTTTCACACTGTGGGTTCTACCTGTGAGCCAGTTTGCAGTCCACCTAGTGATATAGGGGTTGATGCCTAGCTTAGTGAGTTTTTCTATGATTCCTGAGTGGGGAATGGTGCCAAAGGCCTTGGCCAGATCAAGGTAGGCTGTATGAAACACCTTGCCTTCATCTACAGCTCTGGTGACTGACTCAAAGAAGTTGACCAAGTTGAGCAGGCATGATCTACCCTTCACAAAACCAAAATGGGTGGGATCCAGAGTTTGAAGATTCCCTATATTATTAGGTGCTTGATGATGTGTTCCATAGCTTTGCATATCAGAATGATCAGGCTAATGGGTCAATAGTTCCCAGGGTCTATAGTCGCTCCTCCTTTGTGGAGAGGGATGACAGCAGCAGTGCGCCATTCAGTAGGGACAAAGCCTGAGCTGAGTATGTGATTGAACAGGGCACACAGGTGAGGTGCCAGTTCACTCTGTAGTTCATGTAGAACACAGCCAGGGATATTGTCAGGTCCCATGAAGGCTGTATTCTTGGCCTTGGACAGTGCTGTTTTAACCTGTGCAGCAGTAATACTGGGTGCCTGCAATCTACTGGTACTGTGACTGGTCCCTTTAGGGGGGAGGGAGGTGATGGTTATACCATTTTGATGGTCTGCTAATCTCCCATTAGATTACTTTACAGGGCCTGCTGGTGTCATCCACCTTAGATGCACAGTTAGACACTCTCCAGGTACATAAGCTCCATGGTGCATGTGATAAGTTTGTAGCACTATAGTACATAGTACTAGATAGGTAAGGGTTCTAATCTCAGAGATGGCAATTTTGTGTGTGTGTGTGTGTGTGTGTGTGTGTGTGTGTGTGTGTGTGTGTGTGTGTGTGTGTGTGTGTGTGTGTGTGTGTGTGTGTGTGTGTGTGTGTGTGTGAAGAATATACCTTGAAGCAGTGTGGCTGCCTTGTATGTGTGTGTGTGTGTGTGTGTGTGTGTGTGTGTGTGTGTGTGTGTGTGTGTGTTGGTTATACTATTATGAGGGCCTGTTAATCCCTCCATTGGATTATTTTACAGGACGTAATGGTGTCATCCACCTTAGCTACACAGTTAGATACTCTTCAGGTACATAAGCTCTGCACTGCATGCAATAAGTCTGTAACACTAAAGTAGATACAACTAGATAGGTAGGGGTTCTAATCTCAAAACTGGCAACTCTGTGAGTGTATGTGTGTATGTAGTTGTCGTCCCTGTGTTTGTGTGCAGTGATTATACCATTTTACGGGCCTGAGCAAACCTGATAGCCCCTCCAGTGGCAACCTTTACAGCACCTGCAGATGTCATCCACCTGAATAGTAGTGTCCAACACTACAAAAACTACAAGCTCTGTGGCACATGCTATATGTATGTAGTGCTATCGTATGTACAACTAGACAGGTAGAAGTTCTACTCTCAACAAGGGCGGTTCATGAGTGTGTGTGTGTGTGTGTGTGTGTGTGTGTGTGTGTGTGTGTGTGTGTGTGTGTGTGTGTGTATCCCCTTGTACCAGTATGACTGTGTTAGGCCCAACACCTGTCCCACCATGCAGGTTACAGTCCATGTTTGGCCAAGTGTGTCTTGTGTAAACAACTAAAACAAATCATAGATCCCAAGAATATAGGACAATAAACATTTCCTACATGTGTGTAATAGTTGCATACACCAGCCATTTTACATCAGAAACACCTGAATGTTCTGAGATATAGCATAACCTAGGGAAATGCTTCAAAAATATGATGCCATATTGGCAGACTAAGAGAAGTCTTGTCCTTTGCATTAACTGTGAGTATGGTTTGTCCTGCCAACTGTCACAATACTACAGGACGTGTCTGACATTGGGGATTCATTAAGGTGGCAGCTCTACTCTGTGTTGCCTGTGTGTGTACAATATGTATACATGTCAAGGCCCTGTGGGTACACTGTGCCCCTACCTAATCACATGTACCTAGGCATGAATGCTAACCGCCACCACCCACATATGGTACTGACTAAGGCTGTGGTGACTGTAAGTTGTGTGCTGTCTGTCATTGATCCAACAAATGATGTTAACACACTGCAATAGGGTCTTAAATCGGCTAAAGACTAGTGCCAAGGTCTTGGCTTCAAGCTAAATGCAGAAAACATTGCCATCATACCATATGACAAGGACACAGCCCCACTGTTTGCCACATAATTGGCAACCCCATAAGTACACAACCTGTGTTGAGAGACCTGGGTATTCAGTTTGATAACAATGTCACATTCAACCATCATGTAGTGGCAGTGGTTAGAAAGGCCTTGTATGTGGTGAAACTCATAGGTAAAGGGACTGCATCCAGAAAAAATGTGGACATCACCTCTGTATAGTCCTCAGCCAGTAGAACAATAATTTAGTACAATGGCTTGTTCGATATGTACCTGTCCAGATATCTGCAACAACTGGAAAGGCCATGGTAATACACAGAAAGGTAATCGATGGCCTCCAACACCTGTCCTATGCACACAGCCTATAATTGATTATGCCCCACTTGTTATCAGACAGGTTCCCCAGAGGTGAGGCTGTGGCACGTCTACCACCCAATGTTGGACCCTGCCCTTCAACAGCTGCTCCATATATGTTACTCTTCTTCCCCATGCATTACCAGCACAACAGGCCTGAATCTGATAGCTGACATCAACAAAACATGCCAGACAGACAGTTTTTTCTCCCAGAGGCTGCTCTGTCTCAGGAATGTACTTTCCATACATGTCAAACAGAGTATCATGCAGACCCTCATCAACTGCAACCATGATGAGTAGATGGGATACCACAAATCTGTCCCAGGGTCTCACGTGTCTCTCAATGACAAGGGCAACAGGTGCTGATAGATGATTCTGCTGGGGATAAACTAATGGCTAGGCTTGTTAGGGACCCAGGGCCATTACTGCAGTAACCTTCTTTGATCCTATGAACCTATGATCCTATTGAACTCCCAGGTGACAGGTATCAAGAGTAGCATGCTGTATCAAGAGGTATGCATGCAAGATTACTCTGTCTGACCCCATTATTCTTGACACACTGTTCTACACATACTTACCTAGTTAACCATGCATATGTACAGCCATACCTTGGTGATGTCATAGTCCTGTGTTGTAACCATGCCATCCTGATCTGCTGTTTTGGCAGCATTTCCTTGCGATGTAGACACACAGACACCCAGAACAGAAACAGGAAAGGTCTGGGAGACAACAGTCAGTCAGCAATACTATCCCCAAAGCCCCATCATGGAACAAAGGTACATACACTGTGATGTGTACTCATGACACATGCCAGCAGACACCACCTTACAGGGCATAACACTACTGCACTACTGTTAGTAATTGTACTATAGTCACCCTGTACAACAGGCACATATTAGCATGCCTCTGCATCGATGGACTGGAAAAGAGATGTGACACAGGTATCATCACATGCATAGGGTGTGATGTGGGATTGCCAGAGGCCTAGGCTGTGCCACACAGTGGACATTGTGTGTGCATGTGTGTGTGTGTGTGTGTGTGTGTGTGTGTGTGTGTGTGTGTGTGTGTGTGTGTATGTGTGTGTGTCCAGTGGTGACCTGCATGTGACAGTGAAGTGTGAGTGTGTGTGTATGTGCATAGTCAAGGCATGTGCTAGCCCTACACAAGGGCATGCTGGACAGCTGTGGGCCATACATGGCAGAATGTACAGTTCACTTTCTCCGGACACAAACATGGATGCTGGTCCTGCCAGGAGTGCCACTGGCACCAGCATGGCCAGGGTCAGATGTACTACTTGCTGATGGTGACTGGTGTCTGCTTGGTCAGCATCCCTTGTGGGACCACCCAGGACCAAGTGCCTATGGCCTGCCATTTTGTGGTGTGTACAGCACCCCCCCCTTTGGTACTGCTGTTGGTACTGCCACTATGGCAGTGTGACTGTGCACGGCCACGTGGGCTCTCAGCTGATGTTGCTGACCTATGTACACATGTCTGACGCACTACTCCCACCACATTTCCAGCACATACATTTCACGGTTAAGGAGTGACAATGTCTCACCCCACTGTCTATCCACTGCATTGGTGAAATGATGTAGGGCATCACCAATGCCATGGATGGAGTCATGGATGCCAGGCAGTGTTGCACCCATGCTCCTGAGCATCCATCTGGTGTTGCATTCAGAACATGCCTGCACCTCCAGGATGGACCAAAACATGCATCTGGTTACATATGCTGTGACACCTCTAACACGTGCTGAATGCCCAGCAGTCCTCCTTTGAGAAACCCTGTTGGTCTGCCTGTGTGGGACCTCACCAGCTTCCTGGCAAAGGCTACTGTCCACAGTCACAGATGCCATAGTTGCCACACTTTCCAGTTCAATGCCACCACCCTCAGACTGCCCAATATCTGTGGCCACAGGGGGACTGGGTGTATGTGGGCATACTGACTGTGTGTGGCGTCACTGGGGAGGAAGTGGGATGTAAACACATGGCACAGATTCAGCCCCCAATAACACCACCTATGCCTCACTATGGCCACCACCATCATCAGAGTCCAATGAGAGACTGACATCAGGTTGTGAGGGGGACAGACTCCAAACCCCATGGTCACCTGTGAGGAAGAAGACAACATGACTACATTACTCCTTGCTATATTATGTCTGCTGCTTCACAAACACACACACATGCAGGTGAGGTGCCACAACTGCATTATACATACCACACTATATTACTGATCCCATGCACAACACACAAGCAGACTATGACAGACACAGACAAGACAGGCCCTTAACAAATGCAGTACAGCTACGCCCAGTTAATGTTGCTAGTACTATACACTTATGAGACATGTGACATGTCAGTGTATGTGATGGACCCTCACCTTCAACACAGTGCACCCTTTTCCACCATACTAATGCCCCCTGTATAGCAGACTGCCTAGACTGTCACAAAACTATGTGTGAATATGTTACAGCTCTTGCAAATATGCTGCTGTGATTACCTATGTAATGCACTGCAGTGAACCCCTCCACAACTGAACATACAAGTATTGTTATATGGCTAAGCTTAACAGTTGTGTCCATGGCAAACTGGAAGCCCTGAAGATGCCTAGGGTATAGATGAGCCATGACAATACAGTTGTACACTCACCGGCTACAGGATGAAGGACTCTGGCCACAATAGAGGTACCTATGAAATTGTGTGTGGGGGTACTGTGAGCAGACACAAATATGACTTTGCTACAGGATGATATGTGCAAAGTACGAACTGTGATTCTGCCCATATTGCTGACATTCTCAATATTTGTGCACACGTGAGTGTTACACCTCCCCCCAAAAATGCAGAATAACCTGACATGGTATGCAGATACTGCCACTATAACTGCTACAGTATTAATGCGATGACCACAGTAGGCTTACCTGGATGCTCCTCTGTTGTAGAAGCTCTGCCACCCAACTCCATGAATTATGGTGTGATAGATCTTTTTGAGCTGGTAGCTGGACCCAGGTTTGACAGGAACTCCTCTGTGGCCGAGAGTGGTTGTAGTGTTGCAGGACTTCCACTAGCGCCAGCACATTCTCGGCCACAGCTGCGGCCCTTTGCTGTGCATTATTTATCATGTCTGTGGCACAGTGTCGGACTTGTTCTTAGCTCTTTTCCTGTTGCCTGATATGATTCAACGATGCTATTAGGTCTGCCCACATTGCAGCACGTTGTTGCTGATTATGAGAAATCCTCCACAGCAGGATCTGGGGATGGACTCTCAGTCCATCCAGTATGGCAGTATTTGCAGTGTCTGAAAATGGTGGGTTCCTATCTTGGTACATCACACATTACAGGACCATATACACTTCTCTCCATTCTGTACACACCCTGCACATCCACATTTGCAGGCAATATCCTATAACTCCCACATCATACTCCACCATCTACCACCACAGTATGTATTTGGCTATCAGCAACATAGTGCCAGTACTTCATGTGTTGCCCTCCTGATCTTGCCATTTCCTGCTACTTGCTACATGTTCTCTTAGGTACTCCACTGCATTTTACTGTTGCACCTATTACTGCTTGTTTATAGCCTGTCTACATTGTATGCAGTGGTGTAGCCTCCTACTCCTGTTTAAAGCACCTGGGCTGTAGACCCACTGCTTAGGTTTCCCTGGCCTTTGTGCATCACAGTCTGGAATATATGGCTGCACAATGTCCAGCAGTTTCCCCTGCCAGTCTTGTTGACATGGGCATCTTGGCACAGTGTAGCAACTGCCTCATGCACACAGACAACCATCTACAAACACCACTAAGGAACACAATTTGTGAGTGATGCAATGACATTAGTAGCATACACCTCATGCTCTCTCCTTGTCAAGGCCACATATCTGACACTGAACAGGTTGTCATCACAATCTGCACACCTCACACACCACCCACACCTACACAACACACACTGAAATATGCATATGTCCGCAGCATACTCATCCACAAACAAAGGAGACATCCGAGGCAAATTCATGCATGAACTCCACAGCCCTCCACAGCACATACCACACATAGCCACACACCTGCGTGCCACAGTCACAAAGGCATCACCATAACTAAAACATATTAGTCATATGAGACTCCATTGTGACACACACACACAGATGTGCCTCTCATCAGGCTGTATATGGGGAAGGTCACAGTTACTTGTCAGCCAGGTGCCAGAATCTGCCATATCACATATGCATTGCTGTATCTCAACAACAGGTACTGTCATAAATGTGTCACAGTCCATGTTGGTGTGCCTGACCTGACACGGACTTCCCTGGGCTGTATACAGTGTGACATGATTGAGCATGCTGATTATGTATCCCAGGCAGGTTTGTCCCTAGCCTTAAGCAGCATTTCTCTGTCACCTAGAGTGATGCTGCTATTCAATCAGGAAATGATTGACCTTAACAATTGTCTTGTGGTCCTGTGCCATTCCAGGTGGATCCAGTACATGACAGCCTGGGATGATATGATCAACAGACCATGATGCTTTCACAGAGATGGCCTCCATCTGTCCCAAGTGGCCTCCATGCATCTGGCAATGGTTTTTGCCACCCCATAGTGCCTTTATTAGGAGATGTGGTGAGGTTAACCCTACCGACATACACCTGTGAGCACATCACACATCGAAGGCCATGCTGCTAAATGCTAGGAGTCTAAACATGAATCTGCACTCATCACAAAGCATTCATAATCCCAGGAAATGCTGACAACTGTGCAGTCACAGACACATGGTTCAAAACTGCAGAGAGCACCCCACCCTTACATAGTCACCCATCCTATCATACAGTCAGACCCCAAAGTGTGGGTGCTAAACCATGAGATGTGGGGTGTCACTCTATATGAAAGGAATACAGACCTCCAGGCTGTACAGACAGAATGCACAGGGGACACTACATGGGCAGTTCACCATTGGCAACACACCTATCAACATCGTAGCTAGCTACTGCCCCCCACATGTGACCAAGAAGACCAATCTGCCTATATGGACCTGATCAACTGTATCAGTATTGGGGTCCATACCCTGATCCTGGGTTACTTGAACTACCCAAACATGCATTGGAAGATGTACTCATGCCAGCACACAAATGGCCAGAGATCCATCAACAGTGGAAATGCAAACACCTGGGAGCAGCTCGGTGGTACCCCAACATGAGGTGAAGTTCAGTTGGAGTTGAAATTAGACAAAATGGGTAACCACTGCAGAATCCCAACAGTGTCATCCTCCGTGGTGAAAGCAATCATAAAGAGGCCATGTTTGCAGTCACCATCTCCCACAATACCCATCTAGCTAGGTCAGACGTACATATAACTCCAAAGCTGAATACAGCCTCCTGAGGGGTGGTATACACAGCTTTGCAGCCCTCACCCCTCTGTAGTAACTGGCACCAATATCCACAAATACACAAAACACTATAAAAGCATTTGCATAGATGCATGGCGTCAGGTATACTCGACAAGACTACATCATCCTCTGCAAGGATATGTACACCTGTCTGGTGGACATCTACAATAGTGTCTATAACAGGGATGACATACTGCTATATGAGACAAAGTAGGAGCAGGCTCCCATTTGACGCAATGTCACCTTAGCCTGAACTACCAAATAACATCAATACTGGAATCCTGCAAAGCAATCCCCCAGCCCACATTGGTGACATCCACAACAGACAATCATCTCCCTTTCTTCACATATGTCTGCAACATCACAAGAAGCACTCTGATCTGTGCAGTAGTGGTGGTTAAGGATACCAGATATACTGTACAAATGCTGTAGGTATAGCATATGAGATGCCTGACATATTCAGTGTAGTTTGCACCCATGTCCCACCCAGCAGTAAGTACAGCTTAGACCAGCAGATAAAGGAGGGGGTAGCATGATCTTGGATAGGGACTTGTATGTAGAACAGATGAGTAAACTGTTATTTTATGAGACTACAAATGCTTGCATGACCAAGCCCATAGTTAATGGGATTATAGAAAAAGTATCATTTTTTTTATATTTGACTTGTTAATGACTGGTATGATCAATGAGAAACTGTTTCAGTATTTTGAAGTCAAGCAACCCCCTCATTCCAATTATCTATGGCTTACCCAATGTACACAAATACCCAACACTGCCACCCATGTGTCTGAGCGTGTCTAGGAAAGGTTGGGTGACTGAGCCACTTTCGATTTTTATTGAAAAAAAAACGGCATCCTTTACTTGGTACATGTGGGATGGTCTTGAAAGACACTAGTAGCTTTTTGCAGAAGTTGTATGTGGCTACTTCCAAACTGGATACTGAATATCTCCTAGTGACGATGGATATAGAATCGCTTTTTACAGTGATTCCTAATCAATGGGGCATAGAAAATATTAAAATATTTATGTGTACCAATTGTTGCTTTTCCACTGCTAAAACTGAATTATTGTGTGCATTATTAGAACTTGTATTAAAGAACAATGTGTTCCTATTTGAAGAACAATTTTTTGCACAGAAGGTTGGCGTAGCTATGGGCATAGCTTGTGCCAACAGCTATGCCAAGCTAGTATTAGTACAATGGGAGAGGGATGTACTACTACAAGCTGATGGATTTTCTGATCATATTTTGTGGAATTCTAGATTTGTGGATGATGTCTTTCTGCTATGGAAAAGGACAACAGACTGTCTGGTAGAATTAATAGTTTAGTTGCAACAATCAACTGTTTTTTTAAGGTTTATGTATAAATTTCTTGTGAAGAAACTGAATTTCTGACGTCAAGGTCACCAAAGCAGAACTAACATATATGGTCACAACTGTATATAGGAAACCTACTAGGAAAAATAACTTGTTGCATAGAATCAGTATGCATCCAATGCATCCAAGACATGCCACTCAAAATGTCATTATGGGGCAAGTATATAGAACTATGAGGCTTCATAATGATGAAGAACTACTGGTAGCAACATTAGAGTCCCTAAAAATGGAGTTTCTTAACAGAGGGTATAAAGAAGCAGATGTTAATGAGTGTATTAAAGAAGCTTTTAAAGAGAGAGAGAGGGTAAATGTAGACCCTCTTATGCAGATAGAGCTATTACTGAAACCACTGAGGTTAAAGATAGACAAGAGGTGATTCGATTTCCTCTAACATATTCTTCAGATATACAGGGTGTTTGTGACATTATTAAGAGGAATTAGGCTATACTTGGCACCATGGATGAACTAAAAAATGCTATAGACACAGTTCCACATTTTTCTTTTAAGAACAACAAGTCACTGAAAAGACTCGTGCTATAATACCTCTCTCTGTAACAAGGAGAAGATATCAGACAGGAAAGGGACTTTTCAGTGTAGAAATTGCACAGCCTGTAAGTTCATTCATATGGGTTGCAAATATGTACATCCTGATATGAATTTTAAATCAGAGACAACTATTTATGCTAATTTCAAGACATCTAATATAGTTTAGTTATTGTATTAAATGTCATGCTTTTGATGTTGGGATGAGCAATAGACAGCTAAAAGATAGAATTTTAGAACATCAAAGAGACATCAAAAATAGGAAAGAAACTTATGCCCTGGCTAAGCACGCCATTAATTATGGGACGGATCATCATTTTAGATTCTTAGTGCTTGAGATCATTTCAGAGAGTTTAAGAGGGGGACATTAGGAACTGGACTGAATCTGCTGAACAGAAATGGATTCTATCTTTAAATGCTGATAAAGCACCTGGTTTAAATGAGGTAGTCTCTCTTAAATCTTTTTTGAAAGCCAGACCCTTGAAACATTGACACTGGTATATAGGTTTGCGTTTTTATGTACTGGCACTTAACCATTGTATGCTTAATTGATATACTGATTGTTTTATTGATATGCTATTCAAATGACTCTGTTGTTCTTTAGTATTCAGTCTGAAGAAGCAGTAGGAATATATAGTGAAAGCACTTACTCTTTTATTTCTTATTTTTACTAAAGTTTTATGCACTTTACCTGTAGCTGTGTCAGACTGGCACTTATATTTTCTCTATTTGGTCCCCTTTGAAAGTACAATTCCTTATTCTCTCTTTGACTGCTATGTTTTTTAACACATAGGGGAATACTCCCAAGTGGTAGACCCATAACTAGCAGCATAACCCGGTGTTCTGTTTTGGCCCTCTGTTATGTGTGATTCACTCTTCTGAGGTGCAGGGCGCAGCCACTGATCTATGGCTGACCATGTTAGCAGACGACTGCATGCTGGGTGCTGTCACTGTATTTCCTAGTGATGTGGACATCTGCCAAGAGGGTCTTATGCAGACACATCACTGGTGCCAGAAACATGGCCTCAGGCTGCATACCATGATATGCAGCATTATCCCCTTTGAGGAGATACTACCCTTATTAACAACATCCTAAGCATGCAATCAGGAAAGAGGGTTATGTGCACACAAGTTGAAGGCAACATGACATTTGACAACCATGCTGCTTCTGTTGTAAGGAGAACCTTCTACATGGCCCACCTGTAATCCAGGGACATGGAGGTCACAACATCCCGGTATTCCCCCCTTAAAAGGACCATTATTGAGTATAATGCCCCTGTAGTCATTTACTTGGCAAAGCACAACCAGCAGCTGTGGAGATCACTGAGGTTCCTCAGCATGGAATATCACAGCCTCACACGTGTACTATACACAGAGTAGCCCATCCCTCTACCCTGTTTCAGACAGACTTCTCAGAGGTGACCTCTGTCTGGCATACAAGGCAATCATGGACTCCACCTTGATGGGACTGCTGCACAACTGCAAGTCAAGATCCACTCTATTAACCCACACACACACACCCTCAACCTGGTGTCACATCAACAGGACTTTTTGGTGGGTCAGATGTGTGTCCCACAGACTCACCCAGCTGTTGAATGGACACCCTGTCCACATCAGCCAGGGTAGCTATTTACACCTTTTTAAGTGAGAACTGGATAACTGGATGGTTAACAGGACATATACACTTGAGATACCACCTGTTTCTCTGTTGGACTGGGGCATTGAGTGCTGACTTGCATACACATGGGCTAGGATTGTGAGGGCCTCAGGGCCAATAATCTAGTAACATTGTATGATCCTAGGTATACCAGTTGTGGCACTGTGTGCTATGATGGACTGTGTTGTTATGTGTCCACTCCCATCACTGCCATCTACTGTGGTGTGTCCCCTATGGGCAAAATACCAGTACCATGCCATACATCCACCATCTGACAAATAGGTGAGTGGTGCCACAGGTGTATGGGGACAGTCCAGCAACATCTGTGAGACACAATTACAGAGAGCACTGCAAACATATTGTAGGGTGTTTTCCTTGTGGGTGCCCAAAAGCCACAGTACACAGATGTTTGCAGAATGTGTACATGTGCCTGATATATGTGGACCCTCTGCCAGACAAATGTGGATTGCTGGAAAACAGTTGGACAATATGTAATGGTTGTTACCAGACTGTGGGGAATCTGGCTGTCACAGGCCAGACACCTCAGAAAACAGTTATGGCACTTTAATATCTGGTACTGTATTCAAACCCTCATGTTGTATGCTCAATTTGTACACTCAGTTGCTGAGGTGGAGCCTGTGTTCTTCCACTACTACTGACTATAACCTGCTGTCCTGCTGTAGGGTTTCAACAGGTATGCTAGTCATAGCTCTACGGCAATGATATGCATGTGCTGAGTACACAGTGACCTAGCCAAAGTATGTCAGGAACAGTCAGGGACATCTGGACAATGTTTGAACTATGCCCGTGTGATGAGCAGACTGACAGTACATCATGTGATATGGCAGATACATACACCATTACTGACTGTCACTACTATCTAATACACAATCCAGTCGCATTAGTAAATGAGCTGACCATTGCTTTGGGGTTTCACAGGCCAGAGCTGTGATCTATGTCGCAGCTGACAGAGCCAAAAGGGAAGCCTGTAGCTGCTGGAGAGCTGACTAACAACAACATGTAATTCCAAAATATTTCCCACCGGCCTCTATTGTTGTAATCCCTATTTCCCATGCCTGCATCCCCCAATTGCATTTGATTAAATGGGGAATATTAATACATACCTGGTATAGTGCTGTACTCCTTTATGTGCAGAAATCCTGTGATAGAATGCCGGGATAGTGCAGTCTGTCATCATAGAGAAAGTCACAGACCTGTGTACCATAGGCAGAAGCTTGCCTTTTGTAGGTAATGGTCATGAACAGTTGATTGCCTGTGCACTAATCTGTGGCTCAGACTTGCTAATTGCATTCAGAACAGCTGGCTTGCATTTTCATTAGCCAAAGTCATGGGAACACAGTGCTGTATTTGAGGCCTTCTTGTAGGCCTTTACCCTTTTCCTGGCCTGTGAGAAGGACAGTATCGAGGTGTGGGGACTATAGCATTACAGAGGGTAGGTTGAAATACTGTCCACTGTTTGGATTTATGTGGTATGTCCACAGTTTTGCTTGTTGATTGGCCATTGTGAACAGATTTTCTGATTATGTGGCAGTGTACTGTTTAACAATGTGGGTTGAGGTCAGTAAGGAGACAGACAGATGTGAGTGTCATACATCATTTCCATTAGAACATGCATGCTGCTGGCATAGTTGCTGGTCTATCAGTTGTGTATGTTTGTAGGGGAAGACTTTGGCATATGTCCCTGTCACTTGACCATTCCCCCCACCTCTTTATGTATGGGTGTTGTGTGGATTCCCTGTTCTATGTGTTTGTGAGGTATGTTAGGTTTGCAGTAGGTAGCTGAACATACTGATCCATATGTTGCAGGCTGCAGCTGCTGCATTCTGCCCAGGAGTCATACTGGGGATTGCAAACACACTGTGGGACAGCAAGCTGTATATGTGACAGAGGGAGCAGTGTCAGCTCTGTTGTCACAGCATAGCCAGGGTGAGGGTACCCATAACAGTCCAGGTGTGGCATGTGCCTCTCATACATATGTTGTGTAATAGTGCCAAAGGGTAAAATTAAGCACACCTCACCTACAAAAATTACGTCAAAGCTAAAATACATTTAAGATAAAATACTAACCTACAAACATAAAACGATGCATAGATCAAATATTCAGATATTATTTTAATCATTCACTCTGGAGCAGCTCAGAAAAAGCTGCCTGCTTAATTCCACCATAGTAACAACAGTGCAGCCTGAGCTCATTTTCAGAAAATCCATTTATAATACCATAAAGTAAACTAATTTTCATAAATCTTTAGCTATAAGAGCTAGACTAAAAATGTAAATGTGAAAATTGTTCAGTAGACACTGACCTTTCCAGCAGTATAAATGTTGATAGTGTGTATTAAAATCATTATTAAATATTTGGCAAGCAATGCTGATACTGTTCTTGTTTTTTACCTTTTTGGAAAAGCGAAGCACAATATCTTGGTCAATGTACCATGCAGACCCATACAATTCATATGCCATTTGCTTGTATGTATGTCAGCTTTAAAATGATACCTTAACCATTACTGTGTGATGCTCCTTTATAGAGATATTCACAGAAATATGATTAATATAATATTTCTCATAACTGATAAATAAAGAAAGTATAATATCTCATCAGCTGTAACAGACAGAGGCTGTATATCAGTGTACAAGTTGTGTGTCTCCATGCAGCTTCAAAATGATGCAGCATTTGTGTCATCACCATGCTCCCTTGCAAAGATATGGGCATAATAATGAGAAGTATTGGAAATGTATAATTTTCATAATCCTACAAGACTAAACAAACTGTAATATCTGTACATGTGCACAGTGCACAGAAACAGTTCTTTTGCCATGTTATAAGGAGTGACACTGCCTTCAAAACGAGGTATTACGTGTCCCACTGACATATTCTCTTGCAAAGTTATTTACCAAAATATGAAAAAAAATCATAATTTCCATAACCTAAGTCCGAAACAAACTTTCTTATCTGTACATATGTAGAACATACAGGCACAGTTATTTAACTATGTTGGAACTATCAATACTGTCCTCAAAATGAGGTGTTACGTAGCACATTCAGATGCTCCCTTACAAAGTTATTTACCAAAATATGAAAAAAAATCATAATTTCCATAACCTAAGTCGAAAACAAACTTTGATATCTGTATATGTGTACAACATACAGACACAATTCTTTTACCATGTTGGAACTATTAATACTGTCTTCAAAATAAGGTATTACTTAGTGCATTCAGATGCTCCTTTGCAAAGTTATTTACCAAAATATGAAAAAAAAACATAATTCCCATAACCTAAGTCCTAAATAAACTGATATCTGTACATGTGTACAGCATTCAGACCCAGTTATTTTAGCATGTAGACACATGTCATTGTAAATATACACATTCTTGGTGTAGCCAACATACTGCTGAATGGGTACATGTAAAGAGAAAATGCAAGTTATGGACGGCCACTCCACTAATGAACCCAGGACAGGCATGGGACTTCAGTGGCATGCAAGGCCATCTGATCTGTCTGATACTTGTGCTGGCTACCCACTCATACAGCTGATACCACTACAGTCTAACAACCTCCTTCATTGTCAGCAGTCTGTCTTACCTATGCCTTTTCTCTTTACATGTGTCCATTCAGCAATGGACCTAAGCGATCAAGTTCTATATTACTAAGCCCTTTCTGTCATCTAAACTCTGCACATGCCTGATAAAAGCAGAATAAAAAAGAAGTATTGCAGGATGGTTCCTGACATATTCAATTGCACATGGTAGCACCCTCGTGAAACTGTTGTCCTTTCTTTGCATCTTCACCAGCTCCTTACCACAGTTATTTGCCAAACTCAGAAAAATATCATATTCAACACAATGCAATTCATAAGCAAACACAAAATTTGTGCCCATGCACAGCATACAGATAGTTCTTTTACAATATGAAAATGAAGTGTGACTCAGCATGTGTACAAGTTCCCTAACACATCTTTTCCTGTGTTGTAAGTAGTCACAACAGTGTTCATAAATATAACAATAGAGTTTTACTTACCAAACTGGTCCTACTTGGTCATGGGTGTTTTCTATTCTTCTCACAAGCTGCATGTTACCAGTCCTGCATAGCTGTCCTCAAGCCATTGTGGAGGTCAGTCAAGAACAACGCAATGCCCTCGTCAGTTAGATCAATGCCATCTCTTCTGAATAGGTGAACATCTTCTGCGGTGACGCTGTCATGGTAGATTGTAGATCCACCAACCCTGTGCATCAAGCCATGCATGAATCCATGCTGTAAATATCTGGCCTTGTGCGCTGCCTGTTGACTGTTTGCTGTTTTCCATATCTGGTGAGGAGTTATGTCAGACTACACACAATGACAACATGGCCACCACGAATGCAGGTGTTCAGAAATTGCTCTGATTTAAAACCATAGCCTTCCGAGTGGTTGACTGATGTCATCATTCACTCCAATGTGCAGCACAAGAATGTCAGGCTCAGGGTAGATGGAACACTTCTCTTCCAACAACTGCAGTACTCCGCTCCAATGCATACCTCTTATTGCAATCCAGTAGATCTTCACATTAGACGTGGGGAAGCTCAATTTGTAGTGGTTGCCACTTACAGAGGCATGGCTGGCAGCCCAGTCGATCTAGGAATGGCCACATACCCACACTCTCACTTGTTGTTCTCCTGCTCCTGAAGCCATGTCAGTGTCAGAAGATGGACGAACCTGGACAGGAAAGAAAATGCAAACAGATTACTACTGATGTTTGACAGATGTATTGGAAGACTACATATATATGTATATCATATGCATTTCCTGGTTAGGCTATCCAAATCTTCACTCCTATCCACAGGGGCATTATTATTTTCATAAGGTACATAAGTGTTGATGACGCTGCACTGGTACATACCTACCACCCATGAAAAGACCAAATTACACACAATGGCTAACAAGGGGGCAAAGAAAGGGCACATGTAAATGTAAAAAGCAGGGTAAGGACTGCCACTGCACTAATATGCTGAGGACAGGCATGGGCCTTCAGCTAGTGGGCATCTGAAGTGTCCCATACCAGTGCTGGATACCCACTCAGACTGCTGGTAGCAGCAATGACTCCCGATTGCATGCAGTGCCAGCATTCTGCCTTACCTCTGCCTTTTCCATTTACATGTGTCCTTTCGGCAATGGCCATAAGGAGTGAAAGGGGGGAACTAATGTAAACCCTCTTGCCCTGACCTACATACATTTACTACACCTGAAGGGAGGGAGACTGAGTGGAGAGCTACACCAAGACAACATCTGAAAAGACCAAGACTGACCCAGACTTTGTCTTTTTGCATGTGTCCTTTCTCGGATGGAAACATTGCATCACAGTGACACCCCCAAATTCTACTTATGTGAATAACAGTGACAGCTGATGAGAGTTTTGCCTGAAAAGTGGTAATGACTGAGTGCGATATTGTAACTGCATTGTGATAATGACATGCAAAGTTATGCATGCTCAGACACAGGTGATAATTGCTGCACATAATATAGGCATTCATTATATTACCTGCAGCTGTTATGTAACACAGACTTGAGTAATTCAGTAAAATAGTATAGCATTTAGGTATTGAGCCCTTCCTCCCAGCTAAATTCCACAAATGACTGACAAAGCCAAGAAAAAAGCCCAAAACATGTGGTAGCTCCATGCTTGAAATAGTCAGCAAGTAAGTCAGGAGACATCTATAAGAAATTGATTCTAGGGTATTTTGCTAGAATTAGTGGCCTAAGTAGGTAATGGAAGATATGCTATGTAAAATACCAGAAAGTAGTAACACAATATTTTGCAGGTCGAAATCAAACAGAAACGGCTAGCAGAACCAAATACTGGCAGGAAATAATGGAAGTAATAGTCAAATCATGTTTCCTTTGTATACTGTACCTTTCAGTTAAAAGTCTGACCAGCTACTATGTAGACAGGGACTAAAGGTGGTTGTGTAGCTCATGGCCGGTCAAACTGGGCAATGAAATTGAGCTTCTCCATCCTCAAAGTACCATAAGCCAAGTCCCATAGCACTTACTTGCAAGCTATAGGTCTCCCTCTATGACAACCCATGTATTATTGGAAACACTCACCATCCAACCAAACAGCATCAAGTACCGAACTAACTCAAAACATCAAGCCAATCTATTTGAATCACAACATCAATAGGCTGTGCAACAGAAGGAAGAAAGTCATGGCAAAAAGTAGAAGGTGCAGAACCCAGCAAGATAAAAGCCATCTCAAACTACACAAACAGATCTGAAGACAAATAAAATCTACCAAAGCCAAATGTGAGGTACATTTGTCCTACAAGGCCAAGGACAACCACAAGACATTCTTGAGCTATGTCCACAACCTCAAATGAATCACTGCCACAAATGCTCTCCATAAAGGGCTAACACAGACAAATAATTGGCATCTGAACCATGGACTAACACTAAATGACAAGAAATACATAACAGTACCCCCTAGGAAGTCATCCAGCCCTTGTAACTGTCATATTGACACAACATCCCTAACAGTTGACTAAGTAGTCAGGGACTTGGGGGCACACACAGACAATCTAGCCTTTGACCATCACATGTCTACACTAGTAAGGAAATCATTCTATGTTTTGCAATGTACAAACAAAGGTAAGGCATGTAGGTCCAAGGAAGAACTAAATTATATCCCTTATATAATATGTCTTCACTTGTTAGAGCGTCTTTTAAATTTATAGTTTTGAACATTTTTCCAGTACGCAATGAAACAAACCATATGAACCAATCATGAAAAAACTGCCCAAGTCAGGAAATTTCAACTATAAAAGGGCACACAAACTTCTGTCATTGCAATCCACCAATATCAGTCCATATGCTCAATCTCTGTAAAAGAGAAAGTCATCTGAATAATTCCACATGTAACTAATGTAAACATTGCTGCTAGCAAACAACTGTATATTTCAATGTTTCATCTACAAATGCAATGCCTGCTGGCAATATTGTAATAGGGAATGGATGGAAAACTGAAAACAGGTTCATAGACACTAGGTATGTCATGTACAGGAGGACAAACTCAGGACTGCAGCACCTCTGTTGCGAAAAAAAAAAAACAATAATGACAATCCTACAATATCCACTGTATGTCAGTACCAATAAAAACAACATTCACAACACCCATCCAATTAGCACAGATTTCCTAAATTAAAAGTATGACATCAGTATTCAAGTTACGGCACTAAGCGTTAAGCTTTATTAAGTTTTCATTGTGAACTGCATGCTTGTGTATGCATTTCACAAAGAATAAAGGAATACAAGTTTCCAATTATTTTGTGGTCGTTGTTTTTGTAATTGCAAACGTGTGCCACTGCAGCATTATTGAGAAACATTGCACAAAATCCACAAATATAAACCAAGTAACTGATTTGAGAATAATGCATTCCGGGAACTGAAAAATAATTTCAATGAACAGCTGAATGTGTTTAATGTTTTTAAAAGATGTAAACCATTTACCTTCTGCTTATTCAGTTTATTAGTGGTACTAACATGAATACCCTTGCTTATCAGAATAAGTCCATCAGCAAATAGTTTTGATACTGTTCAAAAGACATGTTACACCTTGCTGTGTGCCTGGCTGAGTTATGCCTGCCTTTTGCATCCTGGGTTTTACATGTAAGAGGAAGTGCTATACTCCTAAATAATGTTTAATCCATGCTGCAATATACTTCATTTTATCATGCCC
Source organism: Protopterus annectens (assembly GCF_019279795.1). Lineage (NCBI taxonomy): Eukaryota > Metazoa > Chordata > Ceratodontiformes > Protopteridae > Protopterus > Protopterus annectens. The sequence continues at coordinate 452,731,825 of NC_056728.1, read as the reverse complement.
CATAAATTACACACAAAATGAAGTCATGCAGACCCAGTGCAAAAACTTCTGATCAACTAATTACATTCGTTCCATACAAAACCTGGACTTCATAGTCAAAACCACAGGAGACTACAAGAAATTTAAAACGTCATGACGACCAACCTGTTTTAAATTTTTTATAAACTGCTTTGTTTCATTTTACGTACAATTGGTGGTGGGTTGGTTTAGTTATTCAGTTTGTGAGTTTTGATTACTGACAAAATTATTATTCAGCTATCCCGATGTCAAGTTAAGATTGTTCCATTATGGCTTCTCAGATTGATCTGCTGCCTGGGGATTTGACTATTGTATTAAAACAGCCTTCCAAATTTGTACCTGCTTCTATGGCCGCAGGAAGTGTTTGGATGGTAGTAAATGTTCTTCTGTCATTTTAGAGCAGAGCTGTTCAACTCAGAATAACACGCCTGTACAGGAAGAGATTCGACAAGTTCGTGAGCAGCGTAACAGGGTAGATCTGAGTAGATGGATGGGTTCTTATGATTTTAAATTTCATGACACAGAAGTTAAATCCAGTGGCACATTAAGTTCACAGTTAAACATTTTCGAGTAAACCTTATTAAAATACAGGAATTTACAAACTGGAAACTGTTTTCGGGAGGAATTTAACCAAATGAAACAGATCCCAAAGGGGTTAAGTTTATGATAGTTCCCAAAAGGTGCTTTAGCGAATGAGTGGAGTTCCCAATACCTCTAGTGAATTTTAATGCCTTCAGGATTGAGTAAAATTAGCATTACTGATAATCCCTTACTGAGTAAGGAAAAGATATGTGCCCCATTTAACCACAGTGTTGATTCAGTTAAAGCTTTATACTCAGCAACTCAATTTGGCTTTATTTTTTGGGAACACCTACATTGACTGTTTGGGGGATGTATTGAAAAGGAAAAGTGTGCTTATACATTCTCAAACCACACACACACACACACACACACACACACACACACACACACACACACACACACACACACACACACACACACACACACTTCATTCATTCCTTTAACATTCGCTCTCTCATACTACCAAGCAGGCACTTCATCATTCATACACACACTCTTAATTCATTAATTTACCGTTCGCTCTCTCATACACCCAAGCAGGCACTTCTACATTCATACACACACTCTTCATTCATTCCTTTACCATTCGCTCTCTCATACACACACGCAGGCACGTCTACATTAATACACGCACTCTTCATTCATCCCTTTACCATTCGCTCTCTCATACACTCAAGCAGGCACTTCTACATTCATACACACACTCTTCATTCATTCATTTATCATTCGCTCTCTCATACACACACACAGGCACGTCTACATTCATACACACACTCTTCATTCATTCCTTTACCGTTCGCTCTCTTATACACCCAAGCAGGCACTTCTACATTCATGCACACACTTTTCATTCACTCCTTTACCGTTCACTCTCTCATACACCCATGCAGGCACTTCTACATATATACGCACACACACTTCATTCTCTCTGCACGCACTTGCAATCAGTGCACAAAAAACACAAGAATCAAACCCACTACCCTAGCCTACATAATGTCAGCTTACCATACCTCAAGCAAAATCAGTTGAGCAGTAAGAAGCAGTTCTTGGCACTGGCAGAAGAAAAACAATGAGAACTTCCAACCAAAAAGCACCAAACAGGTGTTTCCAATTGCAATCAATAAATAGAGGGATCCAGCAGCAGGTAGAATCTGCAAATATCAGAAAAAAGAAAGGAAATACCTGCTGCGGGACCCTCTATTTATTCAGGGAGAACAAAAGAAATTTAGATTTGGGGTGCAGGTGTTATGCAAGTGGTGGTTTGGATTGCAATAATCCTATTGGCTCCCACCACTTGCATAATCAACCGCTTTACAAGCTGATTTTCTTCAAAAACGTGAATGTGAGCAGCATGTAAAAACACACTGAATCATAGGTATACAAGGTAAATAACAAGTTAGACTACTATTTAAGCATATTTTACTCGCTGTTCACATTACAAATCTACATTGTAGTTTGTCACATCAGTGAAAGGTACTTGAGGGTAACAGCTTGCAATTTGCTGTCGTCTCACAGCTCGCTTGGGTGTAAGCACAGAGGTGCTGTAAGACAGTACTCGGGGTTAATGAGTTAAATCTATAATATTTTAAAAATACAGCGTATGTGCTTCGGATGGCTCAGTTCTATTAGCTGGATTAATCTGCTGTGTGTAGATAAAGGGTTTGGTTTGAATGAGCATATACCTCTGAAGCCTGCTTTAAAATCTCATAGACTTGCTAGGTAATGATTTTTTTATTTCTATTTATAGCTAATTGTTGCTTAGGTTTCATGTATTATATATAAATACATTTATTTTTAGTATATCATAGGTTTTGATGTAGTTTTGCAGGTATGTTTTAGTGCTGTTTTTTGATTGCTTTTATTAAACCATGTGTTATGTTCTTATGAATGAGTTCATTTTGAATGAATATATAACTCTGTATTTTTAAAATAGTATGGATTTATTTGGATAATGTCTGATTATTTGATCTATGTGTGTTTTTTATGGTTGTAGGTTAGTATTTTAGCTTAAATGTATTTTAGCTTTGACATAGTTTTTGTAGGTGAGGTGTGGCTTAATTTTATAGTTTGGTTCCTGTGAATCCTTGTGTTCTGAATTTATGAATGGTTCCCTTCACTGACTGGTTATGATGTATAATGAATGATATTTAAATGTGAATGTTTTTATTAATTGTATTTAGTCTGATGAAGAACCTAGTATGCAAAAGCACTTACTTATTCATTAAAGTTCTTTATTTTTATCACAGTTGACATTTGCTTTATTTATTGGACCCCTAGCCATTTTTGGTGCCATTTCCTTTACACTTTGAACTTATTTCTTTTGACACCATTTGTTTTGCAGTGGTTTTGTACCTTTTATTATTTCAGAGTTTAAGTTGATCACACAATGACATCACATGTCGTCATCTGACTCTGTTTCCCACACTCGCCAATACTAGAAGCTGATAGGGCTTTAACACCTATGTGTTACAATACACACAGATAGAGCTCTGCTCAAAGCTCATGGAAGTCATAAAACCATAAAACACTTCCCTTCTTCCTACAGGAGCTACAAGCTATTCTCTAGCACAGATAGTGTATCTCTGTCTCCATTCAAAATTGTGGGATAACATCTTTATAGCTTAACACATAAAGTTTAATTTTCTTACTATTTCTGAAGTTTAAGATTAACCTTTTTGCTTCCAGTCCTCTGTTAAAACATATATATTTAATTTATTTGCAATAATACATGTGCATTTCTCTTCCTTTCAGTAAGGCACACTGTTGATACATTTTAACACAAGTAAACCTCAAGGAAACATTTCAGCCCAAGCATCTGCACAAATCAGTTTGATATACAAATGACATAAAATTATTTACAAAATTCCAGCTAGCTGTGCTGGCACATGACAAACATCCACTGCCCTACTTCTCCTGGCATGGCTGGCAGTACCTCCTATCATTACACCTCTCCCCCCTTTGAAGACTCAAGCTAGTTTTTTCAAGTGCCCCTTGAAAACCATTGCTTGAGAGAAATGAGCCATCTGGCAATACATTACCCCATACCCTTTCTTGAGAGTCCTATCTGCATTGGAATTGATAACCCTACTAAATTGCTCCACTGAATATCAAATGCCTCCAACCCTAGGCTCCACCTTAGTAACTTGGTATTTTGCTGACTGGCTCAATGTAGCCATGTTAAAGGATTGTGGTCTGTAACTACAGTGAATTTTCTTCCATACAGACAGGGTTGAAGTTTCTGCAGTGCCCATACTATGGTTAGACATTCCTTTTCTACCGCTGCATAACATTCCTCCCTAGGTTTGAGTCTATGGCTGAGATATACCACTGGATGCTCTTCTCCCTCTGAGGAAACCTGGCTGAGTATAGCCCCCACCCCATGGTTCGAAGCATCCACCTGCACAACAAATTATTTTGTGTAATCTGGACTGGCTAACACAGGGGGTCCTTCCAAAACCACTTTAAGCTTTTGGAATGACTGCTCACAGGCTGGGGTCCACAGTACCTTGTCTGGCCTGTTTTTCCTTATCAGGTCTGTGAAGGGAGCAGCTATTGTAATATAATTAGGAATGAACTTTCTATAGTACCCTGCTCTCCCCAAGAATGCCCTCACCTGTTTTTTAGTAACGGGGCAGGCCAAGCCTGAATTGCTTCCACTTTGGCAGGATCTGACCTGATCTTACCATTTCCCATTCTATGTCCCAGGTAGGAGACCTCTACCATACCCAAATGACACTTGCTGGGCTTAATGGTCAACCCTCCCCTTTGAGGTCTGCCCAGGACCTCCCTGATATGCTGAAAATGCTCGTGCAAGGAATAGCTGTAAATGGCAATATCATCCAGGTAAGCAAAGGCATAATCTCCTGCTAGGATATGATTTACTAGCCTCTGAAAGGTCGCTGGGGCATTTTTCATTCCAAAGGGCATCTTTCTGAACTCATATAATCTGAAAGGAGTTACAAAGGCTGACCTCTTTCTAGCCATGGAAGTCAAGGGCACCTGGCAGTAGCCTTTGGTCAGATCAATAGTGGTCAGATACTTAGCCCCACCCAGCTGCTTTAATGCTTCATCTGTCCTAGGCATGGGGTAAGCCTCTGGCTCTGTGTGACATTTAGTTTCCTGTAGTCCACACAGAACTTGGTACTGCCATCTTTCTTTGGTACCAACACCAGTGGGGAGGCCCAGGGATTGCTGGACTCTGGATTATCCCCAGTTCCAACATTCCCTGTATCTCCTCCCTCAGATTCTGTCTGACTCTCTCAGGCACCCTGTAAGGGACCTGCTTGATAGGCCTTTGGGGTCCTGTATCCACATGGTGCTAAACTAGGTTGGTGCACCCATGTTTCCCAGTGAACATGCCCCCAAACTCCTGTAGCACTGCTCAGATTTGTCAAACCTGGGTAGGGGATAGCCACTGGGACATTGCTACCCCTTCCACTGATGTGTCAGTCCAAGCCTCACTGAGGAGATCAGCCACCAGATCCCCCTCAGACTCCTCCTAACACCAACTGCAAATACTCAGCACCAGGGACTCCCTACCATGGTAAGGTTTCATCATGTTAACATGGCATAATTTGTGCCACTGCCTCCTGCCTAGCAGTTGTACCATATTGCTAACACCACTGAACTTCCTTACCACTTTGAAGGGTCCCTCCCAAGATTCATGCAGCTTATTGTGTCTGACAGGAATGAGAACCATCACCTGCTGCCCCACAGCATACTCTCTGCCTCAAGCATTCCTGTCATACCAGACCTTTTTCTGTTGTTGGACTTCTGCCAGATTGTCCTGGGCCAAGCCCATGAGCTCCATGAGCCTTGTCCTGAGGTTTAGGACATATGCCACAACAGACTCCTTGTGGGATTCACACTCACACTCCCACTCATAACAAATCAATTTTAAAGGTTTCCTTACTTTATGCACATACAGTAACTCAAAAAGTGAAAAACCTGTGGGTTCCAGGAGTACCTTTCTGTAAGCAAAGAGCAGATGGGGCAAATATTTGTCCCACTCTCTCTTAAACTGATCTGCAACCCCTCAGTAGCATAGTCATGAGGTTAGAGTTTAACTTCTCCACAAGACCTTCAGTCTGAGGATGGTAGTGGCTGGTTTTTAGGTGCTTCACCTCACAGTGCTGCCACAGACAAGCCAGCAGGTCTGACATGAAATTGACACCTTGGTCAGTCAGTATTTCTCTCTGGAAACCTACCTTGCTGAAAATATCTAGCAAAGCATTTGCCACTTTCTCTGCCTCAGTGGAGGACAGGGCCACTGACTCAGGGTATATAACAACAAAATCAACTACCAATAGCATATACTTCTTCTCTGTGGAATTTGGTTTACTCAGGGTCTCCACAATATCCATAGCTACCCTCTGAAAATGCTTCTCAATCACAGGCAAAGGCATCAAAGGAGCTTTGACCTTGTCTCCTGGCTTGCCTAATTTTTGGCACTGCTCAAAGGTCTTGCAGTACCCTGTTACATCACTTGCAATTCCAGGTCAATAAAAGTTCTGCATAATATGTCTGTTGGTATGCTTTATGCCCATTTGTCCTGCAAGAGGAATGTCATGGGCTATGGCTAGAAGTGCCAGATGGTAGGCTCTAGGCACTACCAACTGCTGTATTACCTCTCCCTCTAGCTCTTCCTCAGGGGTCCACTCTCTATACAATAATCCTTTTTTCCAGTATACAAATTATCCTTTTACATGAGAATCAGGCACCTCCTTAGCTTCCTACCTGAAGCCTCTTAGTGTAGGGTCTGAAATCTGAGCCTGTCTCAGCTCTATTTTTGTGATTCTTCCCAGCTCCCCTTCCACAGGAAGACTGGTATCCTCTGAAAGTAGTGCCTCGCTGTCAGCCTGGGTACTACTACTCACCTCTGCCCCTGCAGTCACTCTGCCCAAGGGAACATCAGTACCTATTAGCAGCTGTGGCTCACCTTCAGGCTCACTGTTACAGGGTAGCTCCCTCTCTGAAATAGTCACCTCACTAGCCCTGGCTTCAGGTATGAGGCTGTCTATGTCTCCCCCAGTCTACCAGACCCATATTCCTGTCTCGAAGCCTGACTGCATGTAACTGCATGCACACAAGATACTGCATTATCAAAATCATTCTCTATCAGGACATCTACAGGAATATATTCAAACACACCTATTGTTTGTTTCCTTTTCTACCTTCCCAGTCAAGGTGAATCCTGGCCAAAGTCATTTGGAATGGGGTCCCTCCTAAAGCTCTGATTGGAGTGGACTGCCCAAGCAAGTACTGTTCCTCTTTAACCACTGCAGGTTTCACAATGGTTATGTCAGAGGCTGTGTCTCTCTTAGCATTGGCCTGTTGTCCATCTACTGAGATAGGATTTAACTTCTTGTGATAGATTGGTACCCCTGTTGTCTCCAGACAACTTGCCACTGGCATACTGTTATTCCCACTTACTGGTTCTTCCACCTTTTTGTTCCCCACCTTGACTCCATGGACATCTATATGCTACATAGCCCCGCTGATTACTCTTAAAACATTTAATACTTGATCATGGCCATGTACCTGAACTAGTGGCTTCCCCTGTTACTGGTGGACTCTGTTGGGGACGTTTAGGCTGCCCACCATCGGTTCCCTTATATCCACGTGTAGCAATGGGTATCCCTTTCCTGAGCAGTGATGCCCTGCTTGCTAAGTAGAGATCCCCCTTTTTCCCCAGCTCATCTGTAGTTACATTCTCGATCTTCTTCTTCTTCTTTCAGCTTTTCCCGCTTAGGGGTCACCACAGCAGATCACTGTCCGCTCATGATTGGCAGTGAAGTTTTACAGTGTCGAGTTGCCAGCCCAGCACCCAACCTTCCACAGAAGGCACACACACATGCACGCACTCATGCCTAGGGCCAATTTAGTGTGTCCAATCCACCTACAGCATGTCTTTGGGATGTGGGAGGAAACCTGATCACCCAGAGGAAACCCACATGACCACAGGGAGGACATGCAGACTCCACACAGAAGGCACCCCAGCCGAGGATCGAACCAGAGAACCTCTTGCTGTGAGGCAGCAACGCTAACCGCTACACCACCGTGGCTACCCTAGTTACATTCTCGATCTACCAACCAGATTCCTATGTCTTCAGGCAAAGTGCTAATGGCTTGTACCCTCACCAAATGGTCTGTTAGCCCTTCAAAAGTGGTGACCTGACACCCGCTCACTCACCTATGAAAATAAGTGCTTAACTCAGCAATATAATCACACACATACTTTCATCTGTCTTGTGTCTATGCTCCCAAAACTTTTTTATGTAAGCTTCATGTGTTAACTTAAAACATTCCAATAAATATTTTTAACTGTATTATAGTTTATGAAATCAGTATCAGACAATTCAGAAACAGAAGTTAAAGCTTTACCATGGAGTAAGGGGGTCAGGAACAGTATCCAGTGCCCTTGGTCAACATTATACTGTTTACATATCCTTTCAAATATATGAATACAACTATCAAAATTGTCACCGTCTGTAAATGTTGGAAGAACTGTACTGACCTTTTGTTGCTTCTGGGGTTCAGTTATTCCCTTCCCCATTACCTCCATGACCCTGGAGAAGAGTCAACATCTCCTTTTCATGTTGCCACTGCCTCTCATTTTCTTTAGCTTCCAGACGTCTCAGTCTCTCTTTTTCTTCAGCCTCCAATCACTGCAGTCTTTCTGCTGATTCTAATTCCAACTGTTTTGCCTGCCTCAGTCTCTCTGTTGATTCTAATTTCATGCATTCGGCCTCCAGTTCAAGTCCTTTTAACTCCAGATGGATTTTGAAGTCCTCTGAGGAAAATGTTAACTGCCCTGTTTCTGATGGCTGAAAATTCCCATCAGCAGACTGGCTGTCCTCCTGGTTGCTGGTCTGAGCTGTGACTAAGGCTGAAATCATTTACTCTTAAGTCAGGCTGGCATACACCAGTCCTTTGGCTCCACGCACCTTGGCCAACTGGTTCTTTGCCAGCTTGCCATAATTCTCTGCTGACATCCTTGCCTGCTTTCCCTGACTAAACTAAACTAACAAAAAATAAATAAATAGAACTGTTGTGATATGAAACTCTGAATGTTCACCTTGTGGCTGCTGAGAGAATGCACACATTTAGTGACAACTGCTTACAGGCTACAGAAGTTCAATATCCACAACACTGCTCACCAATATGTGATACCCACTACTGTCACCAATGTGTGATGCCCCCATACTGGGCCAGTAATGAAGGAGCCTGAATTCTCACCAGTGACATTGGAAAGGGACATTCACTTGGAATACAAATGGATAAACTCAGTATATCCAGATGCGGGCCTCACTGCATTAAGCACAATTTCTCTTAAGAACACCCAGGGAACATGGTCAGTCCAGGAGCTGGTTCCTCTCTGTATTTGTCCAGACTCCCAATAAGACTCCCCACTGACATAGCTTAGAGTTGAGTCCTTAGCTGGGGTTCCAAGCTAAGTTCGCCAACACCCTCTATGTGAAACCATTGCCTTGTGTCCCTGCTCCAAGCAGCTGACACACACACTCTTTGAGATTTGATTTGCACACACACACACACACACACACACACACACACACACACACGCACACGCACACGCACACGCACACGCACACGCACACGCACACACACACACACACACACACACACACACACACACACACACACACACACACACACACACACCTGGGAAAAGCTGGCACAGGTTTACTAGCTATGCCCCTCCTGCCCAGACTATAAGGTAGTTATCACAGCCACCAGGCTCTTGCAAGGGTACCCAATTATACTGAGTGAAATCAATGATAATACAAGTGGTAACATTGATGAAACAGCCAGGCTATCAGGAGTGGCCATAGTTATCACCAAATAAATATGTGCAAATACTCTCAAAACTTAAATATTTTAAAAAGGACCAGCTGCAATGAAATGTTTAAATATGTTTAATAATAAATAATAAAATAACAAGAAAATATTAAATATCTATTTACAGTAAACAACAGAGTTTCAGCACAGAAGATATTAAAGATAACACAGGTGGGAAAGTTTCACACAGTTATAGAAAAACAGTATTTCTAATCTCACTATATTTTCCTGATTAATCAAAAGAAATTACAGTTCCCTAGTTAAGTTAATTACTACCAGAAGGCAAGATAATGTGGGTGAGTGGTCCTTGTTCTCAGATCCAAGACTGAATACAGAATGCTGAGAGCAATTTCCTACTAATATCTAAATATTATTTCAGAGTTGCTTACACAATGACATCACATCTGGTTATCTGGCTCTGTTTCCCACACTCACCGACACTAGAAGCTGCTATTTTAACACCTATGTGTTACAATATACACAGACAAAGCTTTGCTTAGATCTCCTGGAAGTCATACAACCATAAAACACTTCCCTTCTTCCTATGGGAGCTACAAGCTCTTCTCTAGCACAGACATTGCATCTCTGGCTCCATTCAAAACTGTGGGATAACATTTTTATGGCTTAAGCCATAAAGTCTAATGTTCTTACTATTTTTGAAGTTTAAGATTATCTTCTTCACTTCCAGTGCTCTGTCAAAGCATATATATTTAATTCAGTTATAATAATGCATGTACATTTCTCTTCCTTTCAGCAGGGCACACTGTTGATACATTTTAACATAAGCAAACCTCAGAGATACATTTTTAGCACAAGAATCTGTACATATCAGTTTGATATACAAATCACATATAATTATTTACAAAATTCTAGCTAGCTGTGCTGGCACATGTCACACATCCACTGCCTTACTTCTCCTGGCATGGCTGGCAGTACTTCCTATTGTCACACTAAGTGCACATGATTGCTTTATATTTTCCTGAATAACCCTGCCATGTTGGATTGATTAATTAGCATGCACTTCAGATTTTTATACTTTTGTTAGTATATTCTGCCATTTCCCTTTGTTTTGCAGCTCTACACATCATGTAGATCCACTTAATGAATAGCAAATATCACGCTATCATATTGGCGGCACTGTGCACTGACAACATGATAGCTACACTTCATGTAGCTGTTAATGAATCTGGCCCAGCATCTTACACACTCAAGGGTATGATAATCAAGAAAGGAATATTAACAACAACCAAATGATATGACAAGCTTATGTGTTGCTCAATATGTATATCAGTAACTTTACCATCATCAGAACATCCCAAAAGATGTGAAATTACACCAGTCAACAATAGGACCTTCCACAGTATGTCTTCATTACAAACATACACTCCAGATGAATCACCCATGAACTGCTGCCCTTGATATAATGTGAACTGGAAGCAGCCAATCAGGGAGCCTATGAGATCATACCACCTTTGGCTAAAGGCACACGAATACATGCTGATCTACATGCATGATCCATTAGTACAACTGCTTGTGAACCACTTTTCACATGTCTGTGAACCAACAGTACATGTATCTGGCATTGATCTTTGCTATCAGTGCATTATTTTCTACAGCAGATTCTATGCTATAAATAGACATAGCACTTTGTGTGCTGTATAATGTAAGGTTATGTGCAGGGTATGTCTGCATTTGCCATTAAATAGTTTGTGCACATTTAGTAATAACACATGTAATACAACTTTTTTTCTGTACAATGGCTCTAACACTGTGATGCCCTCCCCTTAAAAACAGTCATTCAATGTGCAACTGTGAAAGTAATGTTTGAAGTGGTGATGAGATATGTAGTGTACCACACTGTGCCCTACTCTCCCCATCTCAGGCTGCCTTTCAGCAGTAGCATTTACTGCTTTTTTACTATCTCTGTCACACTGACTTTACCTATCTACATGCCTGTGGCAATCACTACACATCTAATAATCACTGATCTGGGTGATGGCAGGATCCAGAGAATGAGACAGACAGACAGAAAGACAGACAGTCATTTTGTATCTAGTTATTACTCCAATAACACATTACAATGGCCTGGCAATATATCAAGTGCTGTGCAACTGTTGTCCAAAGATGCACATATTTGCACAGATCTAGGTTATAGAAAGGGTAATATGTAACATGTATGTGCAGATGGTGGGGGTGCTACAATTTGCCATTTACTATACACTGCTATTGTCTTCTTTGCATCTTCTGACTTTCCTTCCTGACATTCTGAGCTCACCCCTCAGCACACATTTATGTCAGTATTACACTGTATTTTTACTATTTTGTATTGTACTATGTAGCAATGAAGGACTCTACCAAAGTGACACTTCATGCACAGAACATGTATAGAAGTTATAAAAGAGGTATGAACATGAAAAACAGGTACTTTCTTTGCATATACATTGCTCAGGTGTTGGATAAGAGCAGTGTATGTGGATGTAACCCCTGTGAGTCTGGCTAGTGATATTGGTTACAAAGACACCATGTTTTCTGCGGGCACTCTGTGGCAAACTGTGTGTGGATGGTACAGTACCTGTGCATTTTTACTGTTGGTCTAGTGGTGTGATTCTTGCTTAGGGTGCAACAGATCCTGGGTTCAAATTCCAGATGACTCCTGTTTTTTTTTATGTTGATAGCAACCTGACGTTTGACCACCATGTTGCTAATGTATGGAAAGCTTTCTATATGGCCCACCTCATAAGTAAGGGTATCTCATCCAGGGACAAAGAAGTCATAACATCCCTGTGTTCTTTCCTTATAAGGCCAATTATTGAGTACAGCAACCCTTCAGCATGTACCTTGAAAAGCACATGTAGCAGCTGGAGAGACCACAGAGGTTCCTCACCAGGAGAATCCAGGGCCTCAAACATCTACCCTACACAGATAGGCTAAAAGCTCTGTCCCTCTACTCAGTTTCATACAGACTCCTCAGAGGTGGCCTCTGTCTGGCATACAAAGCAATCGCAGACCCCGGCTTGATGGGACTGCTGCATATCCACAAGTCAAGCTCCACTCAAGTAACCCATACGCTTGACTTCAACCTGGTCTGTGATATCAATAGGAATTGTTGGCGGGACAGATTTGTGTCATAGAGACTCCTCCATCTGTGAAAGAGACTCCCTTTCCATGTCAAGCAGAGTACCTCATTATCCCTTTTTAAGCCCAACCTGGATAACTCGATGGGAAACAGAAAATACACCCCTGGGATTCCAACTGTGTCCCTGCTAGACAGGGGCTTTTGGTGCTGACTTGTCTAAACATGGGCTAAACTCTTGGCTAGGCTTATAAGGACCTCGGGACCAATAGCCTAATAACCTCTTATGATCCTATGGAGGAAGCTATGCTTGGGGAGGGGAAGATTAGAAAGGGGGAAGAACAGTGAACAGCACTAGAACAGAGGCAGAGAGGAAGTACAAAGGGAATGTCTTACCCTTAGGTAAAAAAGCGCAAGTTCCAGATAGGATCCTCGTACAGTCCTCAGAAATGTGGCCACTATTAGCTGACCACTTGATTGAAATCTCAAAATGATCGCTATCTAGTGCAGAAGGGCAAAAGGAATAGAGGACAGATGCTGTTGTATCTTTATACAAGTGGAAACAGAAAAGTCTGTGGAAACTGAAGTCTTCTAGTTTAAAAACAGTGGCAGGAAAAGTCATGCAGAATATCCTGAGGGAGAGAGTTCATAGCATTTGCAAAGGACAAAAGAGTCTAGAACAGCAAATGACATGTGTTCATGGCCAAAATGAGCTGTCAGATCAACTTGAGCCAGTTTTATGATTAAGTTATGAGGAGAACTCTAGCTAGATCAGTCCATGTCCCAGGTGATGCTGGAAATGGGGCCAAATTCATCTAAAGTTGGAGACCAAAAAAAGGAAATGTTTTCTACTAAAGCTGAGAATTAAAAAAAGGTCTTCATGGTTTTCTGTTTGCTCTAGTCCTCTTCTTACATTTAAATGTAGCAATGTTCATTCAGGCAATGTAGCAAACAGCTGGTTCTTTGTTACACTGTATATTGCCTAAAGGAAAATTCATTACTTTTAAACAGAGACACTTTATTTTAAGCATAAGTCAGTGTGTGAATATAACAGAGAGTTATAACATGAATACATAATGCCTCTCTGCTGTCTTCATGCACTAACAGCCATTTACACATTTAGCAAGCCATAACAGGGTCACCGTGACTGCTGAAATGCATGATCAGAGTGCTTGCACTTCACGGCAGGAAGTGATCGGCACTGCTGCAAAATTGCCAATCACATCCCCTAACCGCCGACACTTAGATAGCTTTCACCTTCACCTCCACCCTTGTTATAGCTCTGGTACAGGAAGACTTTACAGGGGAATACTAGTGAACTAGTTTTCTCTAACTTCAGCACACCGTTAACTATGTCCAACACAGGATGCTGACAGCAAAACTGCAAGGTTTAGGGAAGGACTGAGACTGGGAAACTGCATAGCTGCATGATAGCCTGTGGGTGGTTGAGGGGATAGCAGGGATATCAGGAATTATAAAAGTGATTAGTGGTGTATCACTGGGGTCTGCCCTAGGCACAGCACTCTTCATTACGCTTATCTCAAACATATCTGAGAGACTACAGAACAGGAACAACCAACTTGCTAATGACACAAAGGCAACTTCAAGGATGGAGGATGGAAAGGAAAATATAGTAAAAGATTGGGAAAGGTTGAACAAATGGACAGAAAATGGGTAGTTAATGTGCAGTACAGAAAAATGCAAAGTACTGCACCTGTGGCACAGCATCTGTTAGGAGTACAAGTGATAACCACAGATCAGAAAAAGGATCTAGGGTTCTGATCACACCTAGAATGGATCACAAGGAGCAGAGAGTCAGAAGGCAGTGGCAACATCAAACAGAATGCTAGCTGGCTGTATTGGCATACGTAAATGAAGCCAAGACTGTGACCCACATTATTCTAGTTCGACTAGCCCTGAGTGACTCTAGGAGCTTGTTGTGAAAAAGAACAATGAGGAAGGAAGGCATGTTCACCTCTTCCTGAGGAGAAGGGAGGGTTTGTGCTGGAACATGGTCGCATAACAGGCCTCAGCAGTGGTATCAAGGATTTGATAGCAACCTGGTATCATGATAGGTTTGCGAGTAAAGATGGTACATCACTGTGTAGTTGGGGGCATTCCCTCCTACTACCTTTGTACACTTACCTGGGTGACATCACCCAGAATATCAAGGGGAAGTAGGGCCTTAAAGAAAAAAAAGCCTGCAAGCCACAGTATGACAGCTCCCTCACTGACTCTGCTCCATTCACAAAGCATAGTAGCTTTCACCTCACAGACTTTATCAGACAGACTGGGCCCTCTCTAAATAGGATTCTCCCAATAAGTAGGTCCTGTCAGAGTGGATAAAACACTTGTAGACTGTCACATGCATTGGAGAACAATGAAGACAGGTGAGATAAGGGAGATAGCAATGAAGGAGACTGAGACTGGAAGCAGGAAGCCAAAAAAACAAAAAAACAAAACAGAAAGCATAATGTGGGAAGTATCCCCAGGGGGGATACATTTCAGAAGCAAAGAGGAAATGCTTCCTGTCTAGAAGGCCTTTGTCAGACCACTCTGTGAGTACAACATGAAGTTCTGGAGGCCATATAAGGAAACTATATCAGGGTACTGGAAGGAATTCAGTGAAACCTCCTAGAAGGATATGCAATTGAAGGAATGTCATATGGCAAAAGACTTGAATCTCTAGAGCTTTTCTTACCTGAGATTAGGAAAAATGGGTGGACATGACTTTGTTGAGCAGCATAGTGTCAAGGAGATACAAAAAAAAAAACACTCTGTACAGGAAGAACAGAAGTCAAGGATGGGATAAAAGTAATACATTGTAGAGAATGACTAGTCTTTGGAGCTCCAGAAGGAAGGTTGTTGCCACATGGACTATTGGAATGAGTGGTGGAGAGAAAATCTACAGAGCCATTCAAGACGGCCTTAGACAGATTGAAAAAAGGATATGGGTGAAAGAGGGATGGAGGGAAGCTAGAATATTACTGTACTTAAAAGGGTAGACTAGATAGGCTTACTGTTTTCTCTACCATCAAGAAACTGTAAAGTAGTGTAATACAATGTAATCCAGGCAGACACCTCCATTCTTACTACCCTCCATCAAATAAATCATATCATCCACTATTTTTGCCATATCTGCTTTTCTGAAGATGTTTGATGTACTCTCCCTTAATACAATATATTAGGCATATTCAGTATGTCATACATATACTGGAATATTAAGCTATATGCAGCATTTTGTTACAATGAGTCACTGTTATTGATTGTTGTAAGCATGAAAGGAAAATATTCCAGATGATTCATAAAAAAAACAGCCCTCAAAGCAAGAGCTGCAGCAAAAAAGGTCTGTTTCCACAATGACATTAGTCACAATGAGGACAGACATTATAATCAGCTAATTTACATATCTCTAATTCACCATTATCTATTATGGATACAGATTAGCACTTTCCTTTGATAGTTGGCAGCCCATACATTGCATTGGCACAGGTGCCATCCATTCAGTCTCCCAAACACATGCACATAGTAAAATACACACACACACACACACACACACACACACACACACACACACACACACACACACACACACACACGCACACACACATGCACACACACATGCACACACACATGCACACACACCAGTACCTGTCCACTAAACTCCCCAGCACTTGTCACTACTGCAGTGGAGAAACATAAAGCCATGTTAATTTACATAGCCAAGTGACTCTGTAAATCATTTGGCTGTGTAAATAAACTGGAGGCTGTTTTGGGGAGAGCACATGGCTAACTAGCATATGCCTCTCCCCTAGAATGCCTCATTAACACATAGTATGGCCACAGGGACAGTCAACCACCATGGCAAAGCTTTCTCTGAATCAAAAATGGTTACATGAGGTATATTCCTCATGTACACCTCAAGGTAACCTCAGGCCCATTACCTCGTCTGGGACGTGAACCTAAGACTTCCATTGTTTCATGCTGGTAGGGATTTCTTCCTGAAAGAAAAAAAAAAGGCTTTTAAGGGAAACTCAACACCTAACTGTCTCAGGGATTTGGTTAGTCCAGAGGCAGCAACACCAGCATGAAATGCCACAGTTCTTATGCTTGATTTCCAAGCAAGAACTAATGCTTTCCAATTAGGTTTATTATAAGATTAAAAAATGCCTATGTAGAAGCCTTTTTCTGAGTATATGTGTGTGTGTGTGTGTGTGTGTGTGTGTGTGTGTGTGTGTGTGTGTATGTGTGTGTCAATCCCAGACTGGCTTCACTATAAGGAGGAAATGTTTGCGCAGCAAGTTTGTGAAATCTAGCTCCCCATTTGCACATTTGTGCATTTAATCATTTGCTTATTACATTTTAACCAACTTACTGACATAAGGTGATTAACAATGCGACCATTAAATAAGTAAATGCAGCACAGAAATACGTTATAGTACTATATGTTTGCAAGCACTTTTTAAGTGTATAAAATCAATATGTTGATTTCTGTATTTGAATTACTGCTCAGCAGGTTAACACTTGTTCTTCACTTATTTTAAACATTCAGCTTCTAGTCTGAGAGACTCGTCTTTAAACCACATTCCCTTCTAATGTAGGTGTTTAATTAGCTTATTTTCCTTTCTGTCACTAAGATCAGTGCAAATGTACACTTCTCAGCTGGCTGCAGACCAGATAAAATATATCCTGAACAGCATATGCAGTCAACCTTAATCTGTGGTTGCAAATTTTTAATTACTTTGCTAACTAAACACTGCACATAGACACTCACAGCATTTCCATTCCATAGTATTTTCTTATTATAAAATGAATGCTGTACAATAATTCCTTGTTTGCATTTCCCATCAAACATTTGCATAATATCTACCAGCACAATCCTACTTCCAAAACTCCAATAACGATAATATCTAGCACTTAATCTCAAACAATAAAATCCCTACAGATTCTCAGCTTTAGGAAAATATTAAGTCAGAATAAGTACACGTAAGAAAAGAAGCAGACAGTAAATTAAGGTATTGCTAACTAAATTATTCATCCATTTCAAGCACAGTTTGAATAGCAGAATTGCAGAAGTTGCAGCAAATCTATTATGAAGCTTATTTTATCACCTGACCTGTATTTGAGCTGATTGACTCTGATAGTCAGGCAGGACTTATTGATTTGAATAGAGCAGCATGTCAGCAGAGTGATGCCTACAATAATATAGGAGGAGGGGGCTAGCAACAGACCATCAGCAATCAATAACAACAGATCACTTGTGAATGCGTTTCAAACAACTCCGAAAGATAATTGTTGGGACAGCAGAAAACTAGCAGTGATTAGACCTGCGACCCACAGGTATTACATCAGACCTATTACACATGACAGAAATTCATTGCAATACCTCAGTGAAGCTAGTTAAATCACTCACATTGATTATTAATGTTCTGACCGTCTTACATAAAATTTATGTTTCACTTTTGCAAAAAACTATTTTCAAATCTCAATGTACTTTTTATTCATTTATTTCAACATCAGGATGCACAAAGAAGCTGACAACTGACACAATACTTTAAATATGATAGCTTTTTCAAAAAGAGAATTAAAAGGACATTTTGGTTTATATAAATACACAGACATAAATAGCTGAAGTTGTTTGTTGACTGCAGCTTTTGTCAACAAAGTGATCAAGTTTTAATTTTATCAAGTGTCAAAATGTCAAAAGGCTGTGTTTTTGTAGGTATGTGCTTTGAATTATGGAAAGAGGGTGGGTGTGTTAATGCTGAAACATCTGGGTAATCTGAAAGTTTCAGCATTTGATGTGTGTGTGTGTGTGTATGTGTGTGTGTGTGTGTGTGTGTGTGTGTGTGTGTGTGTGTGTGTGTGTGTGTGTGTGTGTGTGTGTGTGTAGATGGGGATAGAGCAAGAGCTATTTAAGGGATAATTTTAATGTTGTGCATGTGTATAATGCATGAAAAATGTGTCTTGAGTTTCTAGTGCAGTGGTGCTATTAGGGAAAGGATTTTTTGTAAGGTAGTGTGTGGGATAGGGGTTAAAGGCAGGGATAGGGTTAGCGCCCATGTGTAAGTATGGTCATATTACCCTAAACAAACTTTCACTAAAGTATCATTATTCAGACAAAGCAGGTAGTCTTTTTGTTTGTTAATCTACTTGTAGTACATGGAGGCCATGATTAAGCTAAAATAATGACCAAATTACAACCTTGCTTAGCGGTGCTATAGCACAAGAGCTAACCTTGACAAAGCTTGGAGTGGTGCATAACAATTGTTAAGAACTCTCCGTGTGTTGTTAAGGTCAGGTCTGCACTAAAAGCAGACAACAATAACCAGTAAACAAAGGCATCAGGTAGAAACAGCCTGCTGCCTGTTAAACTACCCAGGGCATTTTGAATTAAACAGTTTCACTTACACAAGGAGTATGTGAGGATGTCAACCACTCGCATACTGCTTTACTGGCTTTAAAGCCAACATAACACATCACAGTTTTCTTTTCTTACATATTACTTTTGATGAATTTATAGTACATGGAGAAAATAACTCTCATTGCACCACAACAAATTATGACCAGATCACTAATGATAACTACATATTATGTTTTCTCAACTTAGATGTCAAGATTCACTTCTTAAATTAATTTCTTGGCATCTAAGTCTCAAACACATAATAAATAAGTTATGATTAACAACCTGATTGTAATCATGTATATCAGAAAAGAAGAGCATTTGCTGTTCTTTTTCCATATTTGGAATGTCGACATTTTAGTGTTCAATTAAGGGAAGTGGCAGTTTGCAGAAGTTGTTGCTGTGATTATCCATATTTCTGCAAACTGACATATTTAAATATATATATATATATATATATATATATATATATATATATATATATATATATATAGAGAGAGAGAGAGAGAGAGAGAGCAACACATATATGGATATATATATATATATATATATATATATATATACATATATATATATATATATATATATATATATATATATATATATATATATATACATATATATATATATATATATATATATATATATATATATATATATATATATATACATACATATATATATATATATGGATCTAGGAAACTTGCTTGAAAAAGCAAGTGTCAGAATCCATATATACCGGTCACAATTTAACGAAAGCGCTTTAATCAAAAAAGCGCTTCTGTTAAACTGTGAAAAAAAAAAAACTAATTAAATGTTTTTGCAGGGGGGCTTCAGCCCCCTGCACACCCTGATGTGGGGGGCTGTGCCCTCCACACCCCCCTACTTAAATATTCTCACTCCAAGGTCGTACTACAGTGGAGTAAAGGAATATTCCCTTACTCGCACCACAGTGCACGACCTACTCACACATACCCGAAATTGCTGCTTCGATGAACAGAAATTTTGGGTATGTGTGAGTGTGAATTTGACTTTCGGTGAAAGTTAAATTTGCGCAAGCGTCCGGCTTCCATATATATATATATATATATATATATATATATATATATATATATATATAGATATATATAGATATAGATATACATACATTTATAAGGTTGCATTTATTTCATCTCTGTTCTCTATCTCTGTTTCAGTCACATAAACATACATGCATGTGTACACATACACACACATATAAAAACATATATAAAAACACTCATATGCGTAAGCAAATATGGAATCTGTTTGTGGTCCTCTGTGTGTGTGTGTGTGTGTGTGTGTGTGTGTGTGTGTGTGTGTGTGTGTGTGTGTGTGTGTGTGTGTGTGTGTGTGTGTGCGTGTGTGCGTGTGCGTGTGTGTGTGTGTGTGTGTGTGTGTGTGTGTGTGTGTGTGTGTGTGTGTGCCTCTCTCTGTTTGCATTCTGTTTCTGTGTGTCTGTTAGTGTGTTTCTGTGCATATGTGTGATTAAAACTATTTTCCTTCATAAACAGAAAAAACTTACTGGTATATCACCATGGGCTTTCACACCAACAAGCCTTTTCAAGTGTTTTAACTTATTACTTTTTTATGCACTTCATATAAACAAGTATATAATACTGTTACTGTATTCTTTCCATAAATCATAATAATAATAATAATAATAATCATACAAACTCACTCCTGGTTTCATGCTGTATTTAAAACCTTTCTAAATACAGATTTGACAGGGTTTTTAGTTTCTCTTAATTAACATCTTTTACTTGTATTAGTGTAAGACAGATCAGTTTATTACTTGTGGTCATATGATGCACGTGTAGCAAGAAGAAGCAGTCACTTTACTAAAAGCACAGCAGAACATGGATGCATGCAGCAAGCATCAGTATTAGATGCTAAATAGAAAGGTAGCAATTCTGAACTCCAAATCAGAAGGGCAAATATCTCAGCTGAGCAATTAGTGCTGAAAAAGTCAAATGTACCCAGTGGACAAACCTGATTAACAAAATAAATGTGCATGGTATAAACTTATACAAAGTGGTCTTGTATTTCATTTACAGTTATATCTTACAAAACACATTGAGGGTTGGTCATAATTTCTAGATGAGGTCTACTGAAGTGTATCTTAGGTTGTACTTAAGCTTTTTACCTTTTTACCTTAGTGCAGACTTTAAATAAAAAAAAAAAAACTTTTTTCTGTCTTTAGTTATAGTTAAATCTGTATCTTAGTAAGAAATTTCACAATTCAGATAAAGTAAATAGAGGAGAGGATACCCTGCAGGCAGCATGTCAGATATGGAGAACAAATAATGCAGTGTCAGAATTACCCTTTTCTGTACCTGTTTTTGCTTTTAGAGTTCAGCATTGTAAAAGCACATATAAAAACTGAACAAAAGCATTATATAACTAAGCATTCAGCCACTGAAGAAGAAGAAGAAGAAAGCTTTTATTTGGAAACTGATTCAAGGCTACTTTGCATCCTTTCTGAGTGAGGCAGTAGTAACTAATACTGAGTAGTAGAAACTGCTCTTTGTAATCTTCACTTGACTTAGGTTTCAAAAGAACAGAGGGCATGTACCAAATGTCATTTTCAGGACTACCGTTTTTTCTCTATTTAGGTCTTTTTTGTTTTTTATAACTCCATAAGTACATTAAATATTTGGCATTAACTATTTCCTCATCCATTTATACACATAAAGTAGTTTTCAAAAACAAATATGGAACTATTTATCAAGATTTCTATTAAAAAAATTGTCTTCTGGTCATTTTATTAACCATATATCCACAGAAAGTGCCATATTTTTTTCAGTTCTGAGTTTTATGATCCTTCAAGTAAACTGTTGCACTAAAATCGCCAACTATCTCTTACACAAACCATACTACAGTCAGTGCAAGAATACAAAATGCATAACATGTGAGACACTAGTATTTAACAAGAACATCTGCAAAGTATGTGCAATTAGGAATACTTTGGCCAGCATTCCTAGATACATGATTTGCATGTGCAAAGTGATAATTTTCTAGGAGGACAGTTTGGAAGGATCTGCAAAATTGCTCACTGATGCATTAATCATTGAGCAGCACTGACATTCTGATTGAAGGACCATGTAAAGAGAGAGAGGCCCATTGATACCAGGAAGCAGCACTAGGCTCTTCCAGAATAGGAGAAGGAACAATGATACAGAAATGTATGGAACCAGTGCGGTGGTTATCACAGGGAAGACATGGAAAAATGGCTGAGTAATGCATGCTAACATGCACAATGGAGGACTGAAGGGCTGAATGTAGCACTTGTTCATCCAGGAAAGCAGCACATCAGGAAAGAGATGCAGCAATTTGGGTATGCACAGCAGAGTGGCAACCTTTTTCAACATGTAAATGGGGAGGAGATGATGAAGTATGAAAGCAGGAAATGAGAGAACAGCAAGCAGGGGGAACCATACATGGCTGACCATAATGTATGAAATGTGTGCAGGGAAAGAAGTGAAATTAGTTCTTTACTTATGAAAAAGTCTATTTTGTAAGTAATACAAAATGTACTTCAATGTCCAGAATTTTGAAGAATGTCTAGATTTTTACCTCATCCTTTTGTGCTGTCCTTGTACGATTTATTGTTTTTTTTTGGAAAATCAGTATGTATTGAAGACAATAAATAGTGGCAGAAATTTGAGTTTCTGACTTCATATCCTTCAAAATGCAAGCCCATGCAAAATCTATTACAGTAACAAATTTCTAAGCTTATAAGACCAATATTTAAAATGTATTCTTGATTTTGGGATTATTTTTGGCTTCATCCAGCATTTTTCTGTAGAAAGGTTGAAAGGTATGATACAAAACAAGAGGAGGTGGAAAACTAGCAAAGAATGGAGATAATGGGGTAAAAAGAGAGGGGCATGTGGCAAACACAGACAGACAAACACAACACAGAGAGACGGGGCATCATAAACACAAAAGGTGGGATAAAGACTACATGAACACATACATACATATAGAGGGTGGACAAGTGGTATTGGAAAGACTGAACAAAGATCAAGGAATAATGAATGAGACAAAGGCAAGAGAAAATAACAGAATGGAAAAAGGGTGGGGCCTGATATTGTTTGATGCCAACCTTGTTCAGATGTGAACAGGTCCAACCATTACTCAACTGGATGGTCCATGTTATAGTCTGTTTCTCCACTGGTGACCCAGTGGGTGGGGTGTGCGGGTCATGCAAGTCAACCACTCAAGGTAGAAGGCACTCCACATTGCCAAGGTAGGCATCCACTTACAGGCACATCTTAGCAGTCACCAGCCTGTGCAACTGATGCCAAGAGGTGAACAAAGACTGGTCCACTCTTAGAACAGAGGGCTTCAACCCCTTCCTGGGAAGAAGACAAGGTGGGAACCAGTGGCCACTGCAGGTCATCTTCAGGAGACCTAAGAGTTACTGCTGATCCAGTTCCAGAAAAAAATAGTCTGTAGAGTCTAAAGTTACTGTAACTTTAACAATTCCTTCTCCACAACTGAACCTGCTCAAGAATGATGCAATGGGAACAAATTTCAGTCACATATTTTACTAATGTAATTGCAGTTTGCTAATGCATTGTCATGGACATCATATACACCCTGCTGTCGGGAAAGACACCCCCACCTTCTTTGGCACCCAACCATGTCCAGCTACCACTCTTTTGCCACTAAAAAACAAAAATTGTATAATCTTAGATATACACTCTCAGCAGTTAAAATAGTAGAAGGCAATTGTATGGAAAAGAATGTTTATAGTGCATTTCAGGATCCTTCTCTTGGATGTCTGCCTTCCTCTGGTGAAGCGGGTTAGGGATTTGCAACAACTCCCTATTGGAAATGTTGGCACTCAAAATGCTGAGTGCTGACAAGCTGAAAAAAACACAGAAAACCCAGAGAAGGTCAAATCTCAAAAATCACTCTTCTCCTTTAAACCTCTTTTTGTGTGTGTTGGGGGGGGGGCTCTACTTCACTCATACTTGTATATACCAACTCCAAGATCACTACTCCTCTGAGAAAAGGGACTATTTCAAAAAAACGGCATCTTGGACTTAGTATATGTAAGTCTATTCTTTCTACCATTCAGTTTCCATATTTCGGGACTCACTATAGCGGGTTCCGACATTTTTTTGCGACTTCAGGTCATTATGCCTATGTCAGTAGTTCTCAATAGAATGGGTGATGCCAGTGGGATCACTCACCATTCCAGAAAGATTATTCCAGGCCTCCATCATAATCACCCAGCAGGTAATCCCTGAAGTTACCTTGCAAGTACAACCTGAAAATTCTGCTCTTTCTTGAACATCAGGTTGGGATTCTAAATACCTCACATGTTGAAATAGGCATTTCTACTCAAGGAGCAAAACCATGTCCATAAGTGCACAGATGCATGTTTCTGAGTCATACAAAGTACAGCTGCATCTCAGTGGTTGGAAATGGCTGTAGCATTGCAGTAGAGAGCTACAACATGACTCTAGCATGACCATGCACACGCTGTATGTATTGCCATGTAGGTCATATCCTTCATGTTTACCATGATGTATACAGCTAACACTGCAATGTATGGATATCAAATTGTGCCCTGGCAGCTGTTCACAAATGCTGGTGCCAACAGGCTTCATTATAGTAACCACTGTGCTAAATGTCCCTTGGTAGTGAGATATAAAGTGGTGCACATAGCTCTCAACTGTACAGATATTCAGAGAATGTCCAGATTTTTGTCTCTTATCTTTGACCCTTTGCTCGCAAAAGTTTCAGCTTTCTGGAAAATAATTGAGGATTGAAGTCACTAAATTATAACAGAAATTTCAATTTCAGACTTCATATCCTTCAGAAAAATGCATGCTAATGCAAAACATTATTTTAGCTACAGTCTAGGTTTATGCAATATTTAAAATATGTCCCTGTTTTTGAGCCTTTGTCCCCCCCCACAATTTTTGCCTTTGTCCTGATTTCATGAGTTAAGAGGTTGAGA
Source organism: Protopterus annectens (assembly GCF_019279795.1). Lineage (NCBI taxonomy): Eukaryota > Metazoa > Chordata > Ceratodontiformes > Protopteridae > Protopterus > Protopterus annectens. The sequence goes on along the minus strand of NC_056728.1, from coordinate 452,706,895 downwards.
TGTATGGTGGTGCATCATTTTGCACACCAGTGCTATCACCATACAGCTTGTGTCTCTGTAGAGATGGAGTGTTCCAGAGTTAAGGAAGGAGTTCTGCTTGGTAAGGTACCTCAACAACAATGGAAAACCCTGTGCTGCATATCAGTGACAGTGAAACAGATGTCCTGCTGTATTTGTAATTATGACCTTATGACATAGACTTAACACTCCACTGATTGAAAACACAGAAAACCATGGGAAGGCTATGCCACAAAGAATGTAATGCTCCTGAGGCAGAGCTGTCAGACATGATTGAGGGGAGTATATACATAGTACCAACTACTGCTGATAACTAGCTATAGTGTATAAATGGGGAGGCTATGCACAACGCTACCAGTATCTGCTAAATCAGGTACATAAAAATGGGGGAGGCTTGTGCCCATAGGTATGCACAATCCACTGTATATCTTACACACCCACTGACTGACATGTTTTGGTCATAGATGTACAAGTACTGGCATGGCCAGCCAAGGTAGAAGAAATTTTGCAAAGTTCACTAGTCAGAAAAATGAAGTGGTACTGTCTGCCCTCTGCAAATGTGCTTTGTGCTTCCTGAGCAGAGATGCTAATGAAAAGCATTATTGGGTCCAGATTTGATAGGAACTATTACAGGATATAAATTCTCTGTGCAGTCATAACAGGTCTTTACAACCTATTCAGTGAAGGATTACTGATATAATAATTCTGGAAATGGGAAAGGCATGAGTCATTGTGACATGCAGACCCACTACAAGGGGTGGACCACCAACATGGAAATGGCTCACTGAGGTCGAGCAGTTCTTTTGTCACTTGTTGGCTAAGAAAGCTTCCCCTAACATCTGGGTGTGGCTTGGATGTGGGATCTTGGCTAACACTAACTACTCATATGACAGCATCAGAAACACAAGGTTAGGAAGACTCATTACAGTATAGTATAGTATAGTATAGTACATTCCACTACATGCTTGAAGGAAACACATAATGACCAAGACTCACCTGCATAGTTTTCCTTCCAGTTACTTGTGCGCTGCAGTTCCAACAACCTGCATAACAAGCCAGGCCTACTGGTATATTCTGTAGTTGTACTTTAATGTATAGCAGTATGCATGCTACAGGAGCTTATAGAAGCATATGTGTGTGGGCAGATGATGGTGTAATTCATGTTCTTGCTTTCACTGGTTCCACTGGTAGATGGTCCAGCAAGACATGAAAACACAGGGTTTGAATCAGTAGGGTAGTTGTGGCTTACAATGGTATACTGACTGAGCACACAGCCTCAGCAGTGCACCAGTGCATAACAGATATTCTGTGACTGAATGTCCATCATGTCCCCACCTGCATCCCCAGCACGTAAAACATCTGAAATTTGCACTGCCTCTGAAGTCCATTTAATCACTATAGGGGACAGGCATGGGTAGAGGGGTGTGTGGAAGCACCATAATTCCAAAACTGTCCTTGATATAGCCAGGACACTTAACATTAACCAGAGGATGTGCAGGTCAGGCACAGACAGCTGGTATTCACTGCATTTTGGAGAAGATCAGTGGCTTGCTAGATGATATGTACCACATGCACAGTAGCATAGCATATAGAAATAAGGAAAACACACACGCACACACACACACACACACACACACACACACACACACACACACACACACACACACACACACACACACACACACACACACACACACACACACTGTTGATGAGGTTGCTGTTTGCAAATGTGGCATCTATATGTGTCTTCATGAGACAGATTACAAACACCATCCGATCTGCATTCACTGCCAATGCAGTCCATAGTTGTTGGAGAATCCGAATTGGAGTAGGTATGCCACAGACTAAGTAGGTAGGCCTCAGACCTTCCCAAACAAAACTAAACAGATTGTTGGTGAGATACCATCACTGTCACTTGGAGCACACAGCATGTCATTCTCAGTTGTGAGCAATGATCTTCTCTTGGACAACAGAACCCATCAAGATTAACACATAAGGTGTCCCATCAGGATGCATGCAGAGAGTCACATAGTTCTGCTCCTTCTCTGCCATTGACTGTAGCAGACTACGAGACTACAAACCAACAGGGTGGACAATGCTAATGGTTGCACAACCACAAGAATATGTGATTCCCGAGTTGCCAAAATCTTCTAAAGTATGTGTCTTCTATGTTCACTCCCATCACTCTATCCCATATTATAGATTTGCAGTCACCTGTCACTCTGTCAATCCCACCTATGCAACTGAAGATGGCTGTGCTCTACCCACCACCTAACCTGCATGAGTATGGTGATGTCTGATGCATATGTCCTCTCCATGCACTGCCTTAAACGGCCAGTGTGTGATAATACATATATCATTTTATTATGTGTTATCTGTGTCATGGTTCATAGTTGTAGACCAGATGCAACATTTTCACTAGTCCTGCAGTGTATTGCACCCACGTCAGCCTTGGCTGCAGTACTGTCACTGAATGTTCTTCCTTGACTTTCCACTCTGCCCTTTTGCTGTTACTATAACTGATATGGACGGCCATCTCTTGATGCTTACCTAATGCTCCAGTTGTTTGAGCAATGCCATGTTGTGTAGAGTGTCACACGCTCAACAAAGCTCTTGCTGCATATATCTGAAGTGTATGGCAAAGCTCATGCTGAGGTGCGTAAAACATTGATTTTAAGCCTGCAAGTGTGCTAAATATGTGAATGACATGCACTACTTACGTGGTAGATGGACACATCATATAAAGTGCCCAGAGTATTACAGCCCACCTAACAGTTCATGGTGTGTAACACCTTCCTGTTAATGTATCACAGACCCTGTAGACCAGGTGTGGCCCTTATGGTAAAATGTGCATCAACTATAGATCATTCACAGGACCTGAAAAATCAGCCCATATGGTGTCAAATATTTCTTCCACTGCCCTGAGGAATGGACTATGCCCATGCACTTGTTAAACACTGTATTCAGTACATAACTTAGGATTCACAAGGCTGACAACTGAGATGTACATTATGTGTCCTCCATAGGGCAATGGAATGTCTGTTTGGCTATGATGGTTAAGGCTGCACATACTTTTGATTCCACTAGGATAGACATACTATACATCTCCCTTGCTTCTGTTTGCCAGTGACACGGTTTGAGTAGGTCCCATATAGTGCCCTTGTTTATTTTGGAACAGTCCACAATCTGTTGGTCTGTGAGCTTTTGGTATGTCAGGTGTTGTCTGTGCTTGTGCTACAGAGGGCTGCAGTGGACAACATTGTAAGCAGTGGTTCCTATGACAGTCCTCAGCACATGCTGCTTTGCCACTGTTATTGCTGTTCCTGCCATCACTCCTATTGTACATCAGGAACATTTTGAAAATTCAAAATGGGTATTGGCAGCAACTAAATGTTTGGTTAAAGGAATGTGGCAGCCACCAAATGTTTGATTAGAGGAAAGTTCAAACAGTCAATTTTCTTAAAATCTCAGGTTGGCAAAGGATTATAAAAGTCCTACTGATCACAGGCGTTAAAGCTTAGCTTTGGGCTTGTGGTAATACTGGAACAAATAGCACCAAAAACAAGGCACGCAAAAGATATAACTTTGCTTGTTACATAAAGAGCATGTGCGTATGTGTGTGTGTGTGTGTGTGTGTGTGTGTGTGTGTGTGTGTGTGTGTGTGTGTGTGTGTATATATATATATATATATATATATATATAGAGAGAGAGAGAGAGAGAGCTGTGTGTGTGTGTGTGTGTGTGTGTGTGTGTGTGTGTGTGTGTGTGTGTGTGTGTGTGTGTGTGTGTGTGTGTGTGTGTGTGTGTGTGTGTGTGTGCATATAAGTGACACACCTGACATACCTCACTGCAAATATCAAGGCAGGTGAAAATTGCACATTCCATTACTGACACTGTATCTGCTCTTCCCCCAAAGCATCTTGTTTCTTCTTGTGACCAAAAAGTGAAATGAAGAAAAAAGTCCAATTCCCATTCTGCATCAGCATAAGTGTTGGCTTTGTATAACAGAGCCATCTGTACAGTGTATAACTTTAGTAAAATAAAGTAAACAAATTATTATGGCTATAACTGTATATTATGAGGTCTCATATAATGGTGCTTCTTAAAGGATGAACACCATAACTCTGTGTGTAACTTTTTATTTGTTTCCTACAAATGCAATAGTTTGTTAGAATTAATATGGGTTTCTGTCTTTATGATCCTAATGTCAGCTGAAAATCATACCTCTCAACTGTCCAGATTTTCTCAAAATGGCCAGATTATTGTCTCATATTTTTGACTTGCTCCTCATAACATTTGTGGGATTTTAGCAGATCAATGAGGATTGATGTCACTAAATAAGGTCAGACATTTGAGTTTCAGACACCATATTCTTCCAAAAATGCATACTAATGCAAAATCTGTTGGTCTAGTACTTTTTTTAAGTTTACAAGAGCAATATTTGAAATCTGTCCCTATTTTTGGGCCTTTAGCCCCCAGTAATTCTGGCTTTGTCAGTACTTCTTGTGCTAAAATGGTTGAGTGGCATGCTGAGAATAATCAGGTTGGGACAGCCTTTGCTGACCCTGGTGTGCAGAAGGATGAAGCTTTGGCTACAATATAGCTGACACAGATTCAAGTGACCTGTCTGCTAAGGGGGAAGTGGAATGACACTGCCTCGCCTGGTTGGGGGAATGGGTTTGTGTGTCCCAGGATTTGCAGTCTACCCATAATTCCCAGTGGATAATTGTTGAAATGAATGGAAAATCCTCACACAACCCCACTGCATACCCAACTATTGGAAATGTACAGGTGTTCAGAGAAGACAGTAGAGTTTAAAAGAGAAAGCTATCTAATGGCTGACCGAAAGTAATACCGAGGTTTTACCACATAAAGAGGGAAAATGGAAGATAGCAGACTTGTAAATTAGGAAAAAATATGCAAAAAGGATTAGTAGAACCTACACATTTTAAACTGTTCTGTCTACAGTAGAATTAATATGATGTCCTTCAAGGATGCATCTGCAGTCCTAACATATGGGTTGTCCTGCCTCAGGCAGCCCTTCGGTCGGCCGGATTCCAAAGTCTGGGTCTGGCCTCGGCTGATGTCGCACTTCACCCGACGTCATAGCTGCTGTTTATTGGGTATAAAGGCATCAGCCGACGCCATTTTCCTCAGTCTTTCTTGCCGCGCGATGCCCGAAGCAGAAGCTGTTCGCAAGTGCCGGTCGGTCAGATCCAGAGATTTCTACTACCGAAGACTTCTAAAAAGCTAAGTTCCCCGTTGGGGACTCTTTCTTGCCTCAGCCGATGTCAGACAAAGTAAATAATTGTTTAACTTGTGCGAAACAAATACCTCATAAGGATTTCCACTCTTACTGCCTTCCTTGCTTAGGCCTAGACCACGACGTATCAGCTTGTCTAGCCTGTGCTTCCTTCAACCGACGGACACTTAGACGTCGGTCGGAGTTTGCAGAGGAGTTTTTTGGTCCCGCTTTTGCATACAAAATGCCGTCGGAGACTCCGACTACTCAATTAGCTAAAAAGCGCAAGGAAAAGGACCGACACTCATGGCCCGCGGTTTCGGCTGAAACCACAGTTAGGCCAACCGCGAGTGTCTCGGTTTTGGCTGAAGCCAAGCCCCCGGTTCTTCTTTCGGCCGAAAGCATGCCTCCGATAGCCGAGGCCTCACAGAGCATGGCTGAATCTGCTACTGAATTTACTGCTACAGAAGCAGGCACCCAGGATTTGTCAGACACTATTCCTTTAGACATATCTACCCCTGCATGTGGGGCTGCTAGACCCCCTGCTTCTATGTCTATCAAGGCTTTTGCCAGGGCTAAAGCAGCTAAATCTTCTATGGCCTTACCTGCTAAAACTCCTTCACAGAGGCCTACCTCTAGTTCCCAAATGCTCAGCCTGGCTGAGGATCTCATTTCTTTGATCAGGGGATCCCAACCACATCCAGACAGGGCTTCTCAGCCCCCTCCAGACAAGAGGCCTAGGACTGAACCCCCGGAACCTGTCTCTACAGATTATTCCTCGGATGACTCAGACATTTCAGACCCTCACGAAGGCCCATATTCTCCTTATGAGGATTCTGATGCAGAAGACTCCATTCCTTCTGCTTCTCCTCCTGAAGAATTTTCCTTTGGGGAAACCTTGCATGCTATGAGGGAACACTTCCAATGGCAGGGCCAGGATTTTTCAGATTCAAGGAAAAGGCTAAGGACCTTTTTACACTTACCACAGCATAGGCCTTTAGCCATTCCGCCAGTACTAACAGTTGTTGATGATGCATATATTGATGCCTGTACTGCCCCTGATTCTCTTCCTCTGGCCCCTGCCAAGCCAGACAGATATTACAGGGTCCCCAACACACATTACCATTTGTATAAGGCTCCTGTTGCAGACCCTGAAACCATTTCACAGGGCCCTAAAGGTGTGGCAGCTGTCTCTGCCAAAAACCCTCTTCCCTCTGAAAGGGAATCTGGAGCATTAGAGAGATGGGGTAAAAAGGTTTATACTTCTGCTACTCTTTCGACCAGGGCCTTGAACTGTCAATTTCACATGATTCAGTACCAGGAATTTTTGTTAGACCAGATAAACAAAAAACTGTCTTCTCCTGAACCTTTAGACCGCAAGTCCCTTCAGGATTTGGTACATAACTCTCAGCAGGTCAGTAACCATTTCTTAAAATGTGGCTATGATGCACTGGAGGCTTTCTTTAGATCAGCTATGACTGGAACAGTGATTCGAAGGCATGCCTGGTTAAAAGAACAATCCCTACCAGACCATGTTAAGTCAAAACTCCTAGATGCTCCCATGGAGAAACAAAGTTTGTTTGGCTCCCCTGCACAGGAGGTTCTAAAGAAGGTGGAAGAAAAAGCAAACTCTGTCCAAACAGTCAAGGATTTCTTACAGGTCCAACCTCCGAGGTTTAGCCGAAATTGGCCTTCGAAGAATTGGTCCTTTCCAGACAACTCCAGAGTGCAGAGAGGCAGAAATAGATGCCCCAGAGGCAGAGGTCAATCTAGGGGTGCCTACAGGGGACGTCAGTGGCATCCTACCAACCAGAGAAATACTGCCACAGATTCAACTACAACCATTTCCACAGGGCAGACACAATGACTTGGCTCTAGTTCCACCTACCAGGGAACAACTGGAAGCACCCTTGGGCGGAAAGCTAGCCTTATTTTCCGACAACTGGCATTACATTACAGGAGACAAATGGACTTTACAAACAATAGACAAGGGCTACAGGTTTCACTTCCACACTCTACCAAAAAAGAGAGGAATGCCAAACCTACCACCAAGCCAAAAAACAGACGCTCTAAGACAAGTCAACAACTTACTACGGATGAGAGCTATAGAAGAGGTACCACCTATGGAACAAGGCCAAGGATTTTACTCCAGGCTTTTCCTTGTACCAAGAAAAGAAAATCAATGGAGACCTATTCTAGACTTGTCCGCACTGAACACATACCTCATTGTTCCAAAATTCAAAATGCTGACCCTCCAGCAGCTTCTTCCCATGCTGGGCAAGGAGTCTTGGCTGGTGACTCTAGATCTCAAGGAGGCATACCTGCACGTCCCTATACAACCAGATTGCAGAAGACACCTCAGATTTCTTACAGGATCAGAGCATTATCAATTCTCAGCATTGCCTTTTGGCTTATCTACTGCACCCAGAGTATTCACGAAATGCCTGGCATCAGTAATTGCTCATTGCAGGCTTCAGGGAATTCAAATTTACCCATACCTGGACGACTGCCTAATACAAGTGGACAACAAGGAAAAATTAACAAAAGATTTGGAAAATGTCATACAACTGTTGCAAGCCTTGGGATACACAGTCAACATGCAAAAGTCAAGACTAGTACCATCCCAAAGGATAACATTCTTGGGTGCAGAACTGGATACATCAACTCAGATGGCTTTTCTCACAGAAGAAAAACAAAAGCAACTACCAGCCTACTTCATGACATTAACAACACAAACTCGGCTTACTGCAAGGAAAGTCCTGCAAGCCCTGGGCTACATGGCATCATGCATAATATTGGTTCCACATGCCAGGCTGCATATGAAAAAGCTACAATGGTACCTAAGGAATGTATGGTCTCAACACAAGCACAGTCTAGAAGCCCAGATTCCAATAATTCCATGCCTGAAGCAAGAATTCAGTGGAACAGAGGCTTGCCTTTCCACAAACCTCATCCAAGCCAGACCATCACCACGGACGCCTCAGACCTAGGATGGGGGGCACACATGGTGGACAAGTGTATTCAAGGCCTATGGACCCAAGACCAGCTGAATCTACACATAAATCTAAAGGAGATGCTGGCAGTGAAACATGCGATCCAGGCATTCAGACCACTCCTTCAACAGGGTCATCTGCTGATAAGGACCGACAATACCACAGTCATGTGGTACATCAACAAACAGGGAGGTACACATTCATATCCTCTATGCCGGATGGCAATGGACCTGTGGAATGTGGCCCTGAATCTCAACATTCAACTTCAGGCCAGATTTGTACCAGGAAAAGAAAATTCTCTAGCAGACACCTTAAGCAGAACTACCACGGATGCTCACGAATGGATGCTGCATCCAGATATCTTCAAAGCCATAACAAAGAAATGGGGACTACCAGAGATAGACCTGTTCGCCTCCCCACACAACCACCAATTGAAGAAATTCTGCACAAGAGCATACCACCCACTTGCTTGGAGGGTGGACTCCCTTTCCTTCAGCTGGAAAAACCTGACAGCATATGCATTTCCACCTCTTCCCTTGATGTACAAAGTTCTACTGAAGATCAGAGAGGATCAGCCAAGGGTAATCCTGATAGCTCCAGACTGGCCGAGGCAACATTGGTAACGCTACTGAGAAGCATGTCTCGGACACACGCATGGCCTCTACCTCTATGTCCCTTACTTCTAACACAGGACAACTACAAGATCCTACATCCAAACTTGAAAACACTGCAGCTATTTGCTTGGAATATTGCATAAAACAAAATAACCCAGGTTTATCCCAGAGGGTTAAGGACATTATCCTGGAGGCACGCAGACCTTCCACAAGGAAGACTTATTCAGCCAAGTGGAAAAGATACCTCATTTGGAGTGCAGCAAAGGGAGAAAATGTCTCATTGGCAAACATGGCACACATCCTGGAATATTTAGCAGAACTGTTCCACAATGGCCTGTCTTACTCCTCCATTAAGATTCATGCATCAGCAATTTCAGCAGAATACAACATGGATCCTCCTGTCTTCTCTCATCCTCTACTCAGGCAGTTCTTGAGAGGAATCAAAAATGTAAAACCTCCAAGGAAACCACCTTTACCTACATGGGATCTCAACTTTGTGCTGGAAAAGTTAACACTTCCCCCTTTTGAACCAGCAGCAACAGCAGAATTACAGTTCTTGTCTTGGAAAACTGCTCTCCTGCTAGCAATCACTTCAGCAAGAAGGTTATCTGAGTTACAGACATTAATGGCAGTACAACCCTTCCTTATCTTCCATCAGGACAGAGTCTCTCTGAGAACTAACCCTACCTTTATGCCAAAAGTGGTCTCCAGAGTATCATTGAACCAAGCGATTCATTTACCTACATTCTTCCCCAACCCACAGAACAGGGGGGAAAGACTGCTACATACCTTGGATGTGCACAGACAATTACGCTACTATCTGGACAGAACTAAGACCAGCAGAAAAACTGACCAGCTTCTGGTAGCATATGCAACAGGAATGCAAGGAAAAGCAATTTCAAAACAGACAATCTCAAAATGGATAGGAAATTGCATTTGATTTTGCTACTCTTTTCATGGAAAGACAACTCCTGAAAATATCAGACCTCATTCCACAAGAGCTACAGCCACCACTACAGCTTTCCTATGAGGAGTGGCTACCAAAGACATTTTAGAAGCTGCTACTTGGAGCTTCGTGCGTACATTTGCCAAGCATTATAATCTTCCCTTATATTCTAGATCCCGAGCAGGTTTTGCAACTGCTGTTTTGCAAAGGAACTTAACTACACCATCTTTATCTTAGTGCCTCCTCCCCCAGTTTGGCTATGGTATTCTACCCATATGTTAGGACTGCAGATGCATCCTTGAAGGACATAGTACAGTTTTGTACCTACCATAAATGTAGATGTCCGATAGGTATGCATCTGCAGTCAGGATTACCCACCCTCCTTCCCCTCTGTGGTATTCCTAGGGTATTTACCCCTCTTTTAGCTAGCTGGGGGAATCTATTATGGTGTATTTGTTTGTATATATGTATATATATATATATATATATATATATATATATATATATATATTTATATTGTTTGCTATCTACTGTTTGGAATTATTTGCATTTATCCAAATTTAGCCTTCCTAGAGGGCACCTGGCATCTGGGGCAAGAAACACTGAGGAAAATGGCGTTGGCTGATGCCTTTATACCCAATAAACAGCAGCTATGACGTCGGGTGAAGTGCGACATCAGCCGAGGCCAGACCCAGACTTTGGAATCCGGCCGACCGAAGGGCTGCCTGAGGCAGGACAACCCATATGTTAGGACTGCAGATGCATACCTATCGGACATCTACATTTATGGTAGGTACAAAACTGTACTATCTGTTGATGCTAAATTGTTGTGTGTGCTGTAAAGTAATACAGCCTCCAGACCATAACTGTAAAGTAATACAGCCTCCAGACCATAACTGTTCAATACACAGCAGAACTAATACACACTCAAGATGTTAAGGTGTGCTGAGTGGGGGAGAGGTGAACAGCTGTCAGCAGTGTATCAAATAATAGTTTTAATAATATAAAATCAAGCACAAATTTCCTCTAGTTTGCACTTGGGTATTAATTCTGGATATTTGATATAACCAAAAAAAGAGTGTGTCTATTTACAGTATGCTACTTCTTCGCTAAGCATTACATTGGATGATTTCTACAGTAAAATAAAGTGAAGTATTCCTTTTATTCAAATTTGTTTATTAGTTCTCTGTGTCAGCTATCACACAATAGCACTTGCTATCAAGACCATGTTTTTGTATGTTGCTTTCCCATTAATCAGTGCACCAGTTCATGCTTACAATTGCATAAAAGAAAGACATATTAAAGAGTGAGAAGTAATAGCCAAATGGAGGCAAAAGGAATATTTTAAATTATTTTCCATGACTGCAAAGCTAGCATGTGTGGCACATTATTTCTCATTCTTCTGCCCCTACCTCTGCGATCCCGTCACTCATTGCACAAATAATACCAGTATGCTGAATTCCATTATTTGGAATTAATATTTTTTTTCTTTGTTGACAGAGGTAAAGTTTCCTTAACTGATGACAAATGGAGAAAGTGCAGTTGTGTTTGGAACTTACCATAAATGATGATTTTCAAAGTACGTTACACTATCGCAGTCCTTATTTTAAGATATCCTCCCTTCAAATGGCACCCATCTGGCCAGTTTTCAGAACACTTCCCTCACCCTGACAGATGTCTCCTTTACATGGTGGGGTTACTGCATCAGCTGGTGCCATCTTCAGGTTATTCCTGGCCTGGCAGACCCAGGAGAGAAGCCCAAATGCCTCATAGCATGCAGGACAAGCTGGAGAGTTCACTACGAACCTTAATCCCATCTCGTGGTGGCCCAATTCCAATACTCCAAGAAGAAGACTAAGAAAAACTGGGAAGAGTGCCTGGAAGAATAGAAGGGGAGGTAAGATGAGAATGTCACCTCAATCTCAGAGAAATACCAGGCAAAAGCAGGAAGGGGGAATGGGGGGAGAGAGCTTGGCTTCAACAATGAAACTACTTAAGCATCCACATTTATGATGCGTTCCAAGCAGAACCATATTATGTTCATCATAATATTCACTGCTGCCGACCTCACTTTTCAGAAGATTCCCAAAAGCAGTGAGAACTGGGAAAGTGAATTAATTATTTGGAAATCAAACCTTACAGGATAGCAGAAGCAGCTCATCCCCTAGCTCTAGGTGCAGAACCTAAGTTATAATACTTTGAAATATTCTGAACAGAGTACTACGTAGTAGCTTCCAGGAGGGCTTGAGTGGAGACTCTTCTAACAAAAGCTGTGATGGCAGCTGTAGCACTAATTGAAAGTGTTCTGATATGGCCAGGGACTTGTTTCCCATGGTGTTGGCAAAGGTAATATAATGGCCTATCTCCTTGAAAAAGGTTTGCCTGTTAGCAGATTTATCCTCTTTCCATTCTGTAAAAGAGGCAAAGTGATGTTATGTTTTCCTCATATCTTTGCTTCTGTGCATGCAGAATATCATCTGTCTATACACATAAGTAAATGCAGGGATTTCCCTGAATTTTGAGGCCTAAAAAAAAATATCAGGAGCTGAGCGGTATGGTTTAAGGTGAAGTCCAGGAACCGATTTAAGCATAAAGGAATGATTAGTCTGTAAAGCCATTTTGCCTTGATGAAACACCAGAAAGGGCTCTTTGTACATTAATTCTTGTAATTCTGAAACACATCTAGCAGAAGTTAAGGCCACCAGAAGCAGTATCTTCCAAGACAGGAAATGAATAGAGCAATAGGCTGTTTGTTCAAAGGAAGGCAAGGTCAACTTTTCTATTAAATAACTAAAATTCCATGGTGGAACCATCTGTCTTTTGCATGGCCTAAGATGAATAACTCCCATTAGAAAGTGTTTAACTGAGGAAATCAAACATAAAGGTAAATATGCTGAAATAGCAGAAACATGAACTTTGACAGTTGTGTAAGCTAAGCCCTGATTTGTGACGGTCAGATAGATATTCCAGGAACAATGCACCTCAGCCTTTCTAGGGTCAACATCTCTGGATTGGTACCAGAAGACGAACCTTTTCTATTTTGCTAAGAATAATTTTCTTATGCTGGGCTTTCTAGCCTCCTTCATAATGTTTAGCACATTCTCAGAGAATTTTTTGTTTTTCTGTGGGATTAGTGTAGGATCATCCAGGCTGCCAGCCTCAGTGAGGGCAAAATGATATGTAGCAGGGGCTTTTTGTTCTATGTTAAAAGGTCATCTCACTGAGGTGGTACCTCATATTTTTCTCTTGTCAAATTACAAAGTTGTATAGGAAGAGGAACCACTGTTGCCTTGGCCAAAATTCAGCTATGAAGATAATTTTGGCTTTTCCTGATGTACTTTTGTTAATACCTCGGGGATCAAAAGTATGGGAAGGAAAGTGTACAAATGCCAGGTTGTGTCATGGCCCCTTGAGGGACTCAGCCTTGAGGCACCTGGACTGTTCTTTATGTTTTTCCTTGCTATTCCTTTTTTGTACATAATGTTTTCCCCTTGGCACATCTGTTGCCTTTTTCCTTAGGTTAGAAAAACAGGTATTGGATGGAAAATTCCTGCAGTACCTAGGCACATTTGTCTAAAAAACTACCTAACAGATTAAGTAGTCATACCTCTTTCCACTAACTATTTGTTCACTTCATGATGAGGGAGGCTGAAGATAGGATCCTTAGTTAAATAGGCATTTACTATCTCAGGCTTTGTATTATCTGGTGGGGGGGAGTCCTCAGCTAGGCATCTTGCAATAATTGACAGCATTACTGCTGCCCTGCAATATGGATCCACAAAATCCTAGCTACATTTTTTAGAATGTATATCTAGCTGATAAGACATTTCATGCAAGTCCTGCAACTTGTTTCTAGTCTTTTATCTTCATTCTCTTTAATCTTGGCCTCACCTGCTCCAACAGATTCTATTGATAAGAAAGCATGTGGGACTGGCAGTTTCAAGTGCTGAAGGCCAGACAGCAGTTGTGTATACTTTCCCCCCAAATCTATCAAAGGCTTGGTCCTCCTTTGCATATGGGATATGATTCCTGGCCGAAACTGAGACTGATCCCTTGCTAGGACCAAAAGACAATACATCTGGATCCATTAATGGGTTTCTGTATGGTACATGTGTGGATTCACAAAACTATAAAACAGTCAGTTTTCCTGGGAGTAAGGTGAAGGGAGTATGGCAAAACTGGTGCATTCAGAAACAAACACTCTAGGGCTTCTAACAAGGAAGAACAGCAAGTTGTTTAGGTTTACCCATGAAAGCTTTACACCTATGATGGGCTTCAGAGCACTCTGTGGAATCCTAGTGGAAGTTCTCTTTCATTCCATGAAGAGTACCACTGAAGGAAAAGTCCTCTGGTAGCAATGCAAAGCATAAGGTGTCCTTGGTGTCCCAATTCAGGGTCTGATCTGTAGGGAACCTGTACACACACACACACACACCAGTTATTCAGCTTCAGAGTCAGTGTGGTCAGATTCTACCTCAGGAAGATCCAGCCATCTCTTTTTTATAAGGAAACCCCAGATGCAAGCTATCAGACTCAGGTCTCTTGGATCTAAGATAAGTCTTGAGACCTGAGTCTGACACTCAAACTCAGACTCAGGCCTCTTGGATTTAAGGTAAGTCATGAGGCCTTAGTCTAATACTCAGACTCAGACCCAGGGCCTCTTGGATCTAAAATAAGTCATGAGAGTTTCATCCAGGTGAATTTAGTTAGCCAAAGAAAAAGCCAGGCAAGGGGAGGGGAGGAGAGGAGGGCTGAGGCATTACCTCACCTAGGTTGAGGCAAGATGGGCTGCACTTGCTTAACTTTCAGTGCATTGTGCCTACTATGTTCAGGCACAGCCACCTTTGAGGTCTCAGGTCAAGGGCAGGGGAACACAAACTCAGTACTGAGGCTGGTAACTTCCTTGTATATGAATATTCTGGAAATCCTGCTTTCTCCTTTCATAATCAAAATGCAGCCCTTGGGTGCTAGAGGCTCTCCAACTGTAAAAAAAAGCATGAATATAAGCAGAGTAGTTTCACCGGAGGCCTCAGTTAGAATGGATTCCATAGTCAGATGTTGTAAAATCACCTTGGCTCATTCAGAATCACTGAATCATGGACATCCTTAGCCAGTGATCAAAGCCTCAGCTTCCCTATGATTCTCCCTTTTCTCTGTATGTTTATTCTGTTAGGAGGAATGCTCCTGGAGACCTTGGATGATGCCATAGTATCATGAAACCAGGTTTGCATATCTCTGTTGGCAGCAAATTCATGCATATATTTTTTGATAATGTCAGCTTGCCCTCAGGATGAACAGTGCACAATGTTGTCAGGAGTCCACTTTGAGCTCATTTTTGAGGCAGAAATACATTTTATTGTAGAAGCCCTTATTTGGCATCTGCTTGTTACACATTAAAGAATTACTTTATATTACAATGCTATTGAACTGCATACAAGTCAGATTTTCGCTACAAAATTAACCACTGACCAAGTTAAAAAAGAGGGATGCTTAGTTGACCGTGGGGGAAGGCAGACTTATGGGCAATGCATGCGGTTTGTTTAAAAGAGGGTTAACAAAGCAAAGTAACATAGAAAAAGTGGTAAGAAATGTTTGAGATATGAGTAGAATGATTATAAAAGGTAGTTACACTTTGAATAAGAAAAGGTTCATCTTTTGTTTGTTAGATAAAATTGCTGTAGACAAAATTGTGCCAGAGTCTTTTTGTGAGTGGATGTTCTATACTTAGTGTCTGTTTTATATGCATGCAATTATCCGACTTTGTGGATGTTTGCTTATATACACACACACATATTTATAGGTGAACACAATTTCATCAAAACACCTGAACGTCAACTGCAAAAAAGTCAACACCGAGAACATTGACACAAAGCTATGCATATATCAGGCAACAACCTTGGGGCATGCAAAATCCAAATTAAAGCAATTAACAAAAACATTGTGTTTTGAAGGGGGCAAGCCTTCCTGTACCCCCACACTGCCTGATAATTATATCTCACAATATTGCGGAAAGGGATATTATCCAACCGTGTGATTTGAGTGATCTCACAAACTTGTAGATTATCTACGTGACTGACCAAATAACTGTCGGCCAAAGATTGTTTAGACCAAATGCAGTGCCTCTGTATGTGTGTGTTTATCTGTGTGTGTTTGTGTGTGCGTGTATGTGTGTGTGTGTGTGTGTGTGTGTGTGTGTGTGTGTGTGTGTGTGTGTGTGTGTGTGTGTGTGTGTGTGTTAGATATCTATATACTGTATCTATATATAATTATATACATCATACACACATAAATATTATATATGGTTTACTATCATAATGTCGACGATCAGTTCTATTTTGAACTGAAACGTCGAGTTTACTCGAAATTTGACATTTATGAAAATGTAAATGTTGAAAATAACCTGGTAATGTCAAATCAACATACTGTTTCCTCTGCACCTATCAAATAAGGAACACCAGTTCCTGTTGTCAGCAGTATGAACATACTGCACAACAATAAACTTTATGTTTTTGCAGGGGTCAAGCCACTATGCGCCCCCAACACCCCCTGCAAATTATATATTCCAACTTCGAAATTGCACTACAGTAAGGAAAGGGATGAATTATTGCGACAATACTTCGAGTTCATATGAGCGAATGCACAGTGCATTCGCTGATATTACCTTTCGATACGGAGATGTTCAGCAAAATGGACATTTGAAAATCTAAATTTCGAGTGTTCCATCTGCAAACATCTCAACTCAACATATTAATAATAAGCCATTTTATATATATATATATATATATATATATATATATATATATATATATACATATATACACACACACACATACGTATATATATATATATACACATATATAGAGAGAGACATTTTAAGTGTTTGCTGCTGGGTCATCTGCCCCAGTATGTTTTTCCTAGTGCACGTCCCACAGGAGCCCTACCTCAGTCTGCTCTCATGCATGAACTAAACATTAAGAAACTTTAACCTCTTTGTCTAGGGTGGATTCTTCTCCTTCAATTACAGAGGTCAAGACACTTGGTTATGAGACAAGCCATGATATCTGAATTGTAAGCAATGACTCTCACCCCAACAGCTTCACTGTTGGTAGTGAACAGTTGCAATACATACCAAAGATCACAGTCATTTGATGCATGAAAGAAACCATGATTTGGGAATATCAAAGATGCAACTCTCACATCCTCAAACTATATACTTAAGTTTAATCTTGGCTGTACTTTGCAGGGGGGTGGGCCAAAACTACCTTTTCAATTCACTAACAGGAAACTAAAAAATAAACCCCTTTAGCAGACTCCTATAGCTACCTGGTATATACTTGACTTAATGACAGGAATGTGGACGCAATTGTTGCTCTGCAAATTCAGGTACTCAGCGTCTGTCAGCAACAACCATAGATCTGCATTCTGTTCTAGTGCCTCCCACATCAAATTCCTATGTTTGTGGATATATGTGTTCTCCAGGTGCAGAAATTCACATGTAGACCAAACCAGCCATTTATTATGACCTTAAAATATCACAACAAGGAAACAATTGATCCACTCTTCATTGGTTATATAGAAGCTATCTAGCTCCTTCTGAATTAGAGGCTCAGCTATCAGACAAAGACACTTTCCACTGTTACCTCTGTTGAACAAATATGCCTATGCCTTCAGTGAGTACTATGATATAGACTTTTCCAGGTTGGATAATGAGTGCCATCCTTGAGGATCTGAAACACATGTTCCTGTCCCTATTTCTGAAAATAAGGACAATCATCTCAGTTCACCAGTGCATAAGTACTGCTCCCCCATGTAACACATAAAAGGCTCCTTAGCAATGGCATCGCAACATTATCCAATACCTTCAGCATTTGGAGGAAGACCATATCTGCTTTCCCAGTCTTGTCATAAAGGGACTGTTTAATTGTTGCTGTGACCTTATCTACAGAAATGACTCCCATTCCTTCATGTGCTTCTCGCGCTACCTTTTCAAAGGGGTCTTCGGCACTGGACTCTGGAATTCATCAAAATATTCCTTCCAACTGGATCAGTGATTATCCTCTCTCTCATGAACACATGTTGTGGAATGCCTTGCCAGATCCTCTGTGAGATTATTCAAAAGTCATTCATCATGACCTCACCTAACTTTCCTTACACAGGGATTCACATGACTGATTGTAGTAGTTGTCATTTCCTGACTGTCATTACGTTTTAGTCAAATCTGCAGAATTCCTGCTAACATTACATGGAAGTCCTCTGTCTTTAACTTGAAAATTTGAAAATTTCCCTCACCACAAGAGTCCTTTAATGTGGCCCAGAGTTTAGCATAATTACAAGCAGTGTGTAAAGGAGTATGCTTTTGGTCACAACTCCTTGACATCAGCTCAGCAACTGGTGTCTTGAAGAGACTCCATTCAGATGTCACATTTCTGTTCTCATTTTTATATGGGAGAAGCTCTTACAGAGAAAGACTTGAGCTTATTCAACACAGAAACATCTGTTAGGCATTACCTATACACCTTCACTGTGCATTGAAGTTTTTTCCAACCTCTCTAGCTCCCACCCCAGCTGTCTGAACCCCATTCCCAACTAGTGGTGAACCACTTCTACTTAGCACATCTCTTGACCGGAGTTTTATGTGCAGATGGCTTTAGATCTGATGGCATGCCTTCAAAGTCAGCCACTGAACTTTGGCCTAGGGTGTCCTAGCACTGAATACAACATTGGATAAGTCTTATGTTTCAGCATAGTGTTCATTTCCAGCCGTCTTTCACAAAAATCCAGCAGTCTAATAACATGTTGCTTCTCAAAGTCAGATGAGGCAATTCATGTCCTGCTGTCATGCCCCATCAGAATAGGTAAGTCATGTCCTGTGGTCATGCCCCTCCACCTATCTTTAGTATTCACCAAATAACTATGGAAGCTTCCTATTACAACAACAGAGTTATTAGGTGACTGTACCAAGTACACAATCACAGTATCAGAGAAGACAGACTAGGTTTTACTTTTAGCAACTTTCAGAAATATTGAGATGACCATTGTGTCCACTGGGACATACGTTACCTGTACAACATGATCTTTCTCCAATTTTGCACATTCACTAAAGAGATAGACTGAGAGAGAGAAGAATGCCACCCCAAACAAAAACTCTGTTACCAAAGCTTAGTCTCTGTAATGACCACTCCCCAATGAAAATTCTGTTACCAGAGCTTATTCTGAGTCAGGACCACTCTCCTTTGAAAACTGTTACCAGAGCTTATTCTATATAAAGACCACTCCAAATAAAAACTCTGTTACCAAAGCTTATTCTGTGTAAAGGCCACACACAAATGAAAACTCTGTTACCAGAGCTTATTCTGTGTAAAGGCCTCTCCCCAATGAAAACTCTGTTACCAATGCTTATTTTGTATAAAGACCACTTCCCAATAAAACTCTGTTACCAAAGCTTATTCTGTATAAAGACCATTGCAAATGAAAACTCTTTTACCAAAGTTTATTCTTTGTAAACACCAGCCCCTAATGAAAACGTTGTTAACAAAGCTTATTCTGTGTAAAGACCACTCCCTAATGAGTACTCTGTTACCAAAGCTTATTCTGTGTAAAGACTGCTCCCCAATGACTGCTCTGCTACCACAGCTTATTCTGTGTATAGCAGCATGGCCAACTTTATCTAACTGGTACTTTTCAAATTCTCACACAAGATCTGGTTTCTTCCCTAAAAGTGATGTGGAATTTCATGTATATTTATGTTCTATTATCTTTTCTAGAACAAAATCTATGATTTTCAGGACAGACATCTAGCCACATTAACTCATCTTAAAATCCCTGAGCGCCCGGAAATTCTGTATCAATAAATTGACTTATGGAAGGTATTATCATGTGCCTGTGTGCATAGCAACAAAACACAATATGTAGCATACATTTTGTATTAAATGTTTAAATGTTTAGCATTCCAATGTCAAAAAAAATCAAGTGTTTTCATATGGTGGAAGATGGTAAGATGTGAAAGAGTGAGAGTAGTAATTAGTCTTACTCTCTATGAACCTATTCACATCTTCTTTCTCATAGGTTGGTACTAGTCTATTGGCCCTAGGGCCCATACAAGCCCAGCCATAACAATTCCATGGCTATTTCTTCCCACAGTATTTTCTTCCCTGGACCCCTGTCTAGCATAATTTCTTTCCAATTATTTGCTAGAAATGTAATATTGTTGCCTAACATAGCACCTTTTGTATTATGAAATAATTCAATTTTTAGTACATACCATGTTATTGCATTACTTCTGACAATCATTATGGATGAAAATGGTCTTTGGTCCAGCCCCTTCTATCCAGTCAGCACATTTTAAAATAAATATATATGCATAATAAATAGATAAATAACTCAAAATCATAGAAGCATCATATGGCTCAATCTTTTAGCCTTCTATTTCTCTGTCCCCTCCTCTTAGGCCAGTTTGCAAAGGGTGACTGCACTAGGAGCACAACGTTCCATTTCACAGGCCTCTGTGGATCACAGGGGTATCCAATGCCATTCAGCATAAAAATATCACAGTGCCAGTAAGACTAAGGTAGGATCATAGGATCATAGAAAGTTACTAGGCTATTGGCCTGGAGGCCCTTATAAGCCTAGTCAAGAGTTTAGCTCATGTTTAGCTAAGTCAGCACCCAATGGCCCAGTCCAGCAGGGACATTAGTAGAATCCCAGGGTTGTATTTTATGTTTCCCATCCAGTTATCCAAGTTGCAATTAAAAAGGGATAATGAGGTACCCTGCGTGATGTGTAGATAGAGAGATAAAAATACAAATAACTTCAGCAGCTAGTCTCAATCAACCTCCACACTAATAGCCTCCATCACTAAACTTCATCCTACAAAACACTCCTTCTCCACTGTAGCTCATACACAGGAACCATTTGAAATATTAGAACTGGAAATGCCAGGTCTACTAATGTGGAGACCAAATGGCTGAAAATCTGGAATTACATATAATATTTCTGTAATAATCATTTCCCTTTTCTCCAGTTTATGGTGATCTTGGAGTTGACATGTAGAATTCTGAGGGTGTGGTGTGCTTCCCCACTTCACACTGGGGGGAGCAGGAGGGGCTTGTCTCCTGCAAAAATCCAGTTTAATGAAAAGTGATGTTAAATATTAATTCCTTTCCTGCATTTTCTTTTTTTTTTTTGGACTGTTGGGACTCAGTATCACAAGTCTTGACATTTCAATAGGGAGCTTCACCCCACACTGTCTATCACTCATTTCACTTGAAACTAAAAGAAATCTCCTTTGACTCATTGTTATGACTACAATTAAAAACATCTCCTCACAGAAGCCTCATGTTCCTTCCCCTAACCACGTATCTACTTCTGTAATCTCCGCTCCTCTGCTATCTTCACTCAGACATCCATTTGATGTGACAGAACTTAAACGTTACTTGTTGTACTATACTTTTTTGAGAAGGTAATTTCTTGTTTCGTAACATAAAGAAATATTAAAAGAAAATGTTGGAAAATTAAAAAAAAAAAAGGGAAATGGTCTTTTTATATTTTCACTTATAAATTAATGGATTCTACTCACCTCTCCACCATTGGTGAACAGTACTGTATTTACTTTTCTTCTGATATCCTATGTACTTAACTGCGATTTATATTACAGGGCCGTGTCTGAAAATAGTAAAGTATGATCAGTGCACTACCCTGATAAACAAGTAAAATAAATAAAATGAGGTAACTCCTCACCTATCCCTAGGTAATCTGGCTATTGGGCCATGATCAGAAAAAAATATCCTTTAAAGACCCCCTAGAAATGACCCTTAGAAGATGCCTGATAGCCCATTTCATTCTCTCTAATTCAGTGCAACAGCTGCATTCACTGTTCTCTCATGAGAAGAAGGTCATCAGTCTTGTGGTAAAGTCTAATTTCCCTTTTGAGTGTCAATGGTCTTCTTCTTTTGATCATTGGCACCTGCTCATGACAATAGAAAAGGGCAGAGGTATAGAATGAGTTAAACACTGAGAGTGCTGTCACAGAACTCAGCATTTCCTCCCACATAGATCATTTAGCAGCATGTGCAACACTGAGGCTGCTATCCTAATCTTCTTGTCATCTGAAAGCTTCCCACTGCCATACTTATGATTTAAGCTCTGTGGTACACCTGCCATGCCTCAGATTTGGTGATGATTTTCATCACCATCCTTTAATACCTAACAGCAACTTGCTTGAGACTGTGTGTTACAGGTGATATCATCTGATACCAAAAAGACAACATTTCCAGTCACCAGTAAGATGTCACTACTCTTCCATCCTTAATTGCATCGTTATGTTGTGTTCATGAAGTCTATGACTAGGAATGATGACTAGATCTGCAGTTGGTACAGCCTGCAACCCACCTCGAATGTCTGACATAAAAATCAGAATTCCATATGCATATACAGCTTAATACAATAATTAAAAAAATGTATTTAAAAAATATCAGAATGCCCATCTGGGAAAAGCATGTTTCTCAGTAATATTCTAACTTAAACTTAAGAAAGACAGAGCATGAATAACAAAGGGCTAAATATTTTAAATAAAATGGAAGCAAAAGCAGAAGTGTATGCAAAACAAAAAATGATGAAATACAGTAATAAATGGCAGAAACTATAAAATTAGGCATATCTAGTCTGTAATATAGCAGACCTATGTAGGCCAGCACATGCAGAAGTACAAAAGGATTAGCAACCAGGAGCTGCACAAGGATGTTCTACGAGAAGCAGCAGTAATGGCAACTGCTTAAATATGACAACCCCTTAAAGCCTGGGGATGGAGTGGGAGAGGTAGAAAGAGTGCCAGAAAGTTATCTACACAGCTATTCCCCTCACAAGTGTCCACCCCCAACAAGTATGCTATGCTGCAGTCTCTCACCATAATGCAGGCAAAAGAGAACTTAGAAGAGAACCACTTCATAGACCCAGTCTTTTCAGTGGATTTCTGAAATCAAACAATCATGGACAGACAAGAGCATGGAGATGGATTGCCCTAACAGGACCAAAAGTGGCCTAGTCTTGCCAAGCAGAACATGAAAGGACTTGGACAGGCTCAGTGTCAGAGATTCAGAGATGACCTGGAGGGGTTGACTGAAACCCATGATCTTACCAAACAGATCTCAATAATAGTAAAAAAATAAAGGTATTACCTTTGTTCTTTATTTTTATTACATTTTTTGGACAAACAATTCTCTTGTACTGTTTTATCTATTTAAGCAGATCTCAATAGTGAAAACTTGTGGAAGGTTCAGTTGATTCAACTTTACAAGAGGTTTTAGTTGAGAAAAGTATCATCATTCCATATTAATCTCTGTATGTTTAATATAAATGCTTTTCGATGTGATTAAAATAGCCGAAGCTGCAATTGTCCTGGAGTACCTTGCTCAGGGGAAGAGGGAAAACATATAATGGTATTTGTGTTTATCGGTGAATTCTTTTCTCTGTTATATTTATCGGGGCTAAAATATATCTATTTATCTAATATGATCCAAGGGGTGTAACAGCTATTTTTGCTAGAAGGCTACTGTACTGGTGTCAAAATGAATCAACCACAGCTCACTTGCAGTAGCTTGAATGTAAAATGAACCACTTCAGCAGCAAAGGCTGCTGCAATATTAAGACCTCTGGAGCTATATGCACCAAAGGTCATTCAGTTATAGGAGGTCAAAGTCCGGAGAAGCAGAGTGAAGTTATTTATGAACAAATGGAAAGCATCTAAACACTTAAACTGTGCTAAAACCTACAAGAGAAAAGTGGCCCTCCTACAGCATCAATCTTTGGGATAGGGGATCCAGCAGAAGGTTAAAAATTCATATGGGAGATATGGGAGATGGATTGTTCCAGTAATACATTCAAAATTTGGAACAATGGTTCTGGAGAACTTTTATGGCCTAACACTGATGAAGTCATACACATTAGAACTTTTGCTAACACTATTTCATCCTTGTCACAAAACACATTATGATTTTTGTAGGAGGAGACTTTAACACCATTCTCTACCCAGAGCTAGATAGGTGCCTAGCAGGAAGAATTAAGTTTCCTAAGTGTTCAGAAGAACTGCATAGCATGATGACAACTTTGAATATATTAGACCAATACCATATTTATTATCCTAATGTTAAACAGTATACATTTCATGTGCCACAAGGACAATTGGGCTCTAGATATCTGTTTTTTAAGAGTTCCTTCACTTCATCAAGTGGCTATCAACCTGGGGCCACTTTCAGATCATAGGTTACTATTATTAAGAATGAATATGGATGTAGGGGTTAAAGGGATGGTGCATTAGAGAATTGATCCTCTATTTGTAAGGGTAAGGAATTATTTTTTAAACACTGAAGAGAAGAGAGGGAGCATTTTGGAAGGACAAAGGGGAAAGTATGAAAAATGGGAGAGACAAGTGGACCAGGTTTATAAAAGCATGTAAAGCAAAGCTAAGGGAGTGGAAGGGTAGGAGACAGAAATTGTTAATTACCAAATAAGGAATATCTATGCCAGTATACAGGAGAAATAAAGAGCTCAGGCAGACCTGCAAGACACTGGAATTAATTCACCATTAAAAATTAGAAAGTAATAAAAAAATATATACATAAAGAGATACAGGATAAGTGGGAAAGAATAAAACTTTTTTGGGGGGGCCAGGGGCTGTTTCTCACCAAAGTTGCTGGACAGAATCTGCAAAGAGAGAATACGACAACTATTATCTCCTGTTCTAAGAACATTTCCAACCTCCACTCTATTAACAAAAAGAAAAATCTAGCAAGGCTAGACTTTCCAGTATGTGATTCCTTAAACTCCTTGTATTATAGGCAAAATGGGATATATGCAAATGATCCTTTAAGGACATCAGATGTTTCAGCTATATGGCAATTCTGTGCTGATGATGCCATAAGAAGGCTGAAACATGCATGTCCACAACTAGTGGGGTTTGCCTTTATTGGCATGAATTTGTCCATAAATAGACTTAAAAAGAAAAAGTCATGGACATTCAGAATTGCCATATAGCTGAAACACCTGATGTCCTTAAAGGGTCATGTTCATATATCCCATGTTGCCTCTAATACAAGAGGTTTTATGAATCACACAATCGAAAGTCTAGCCTTGCTAGACCTTTCTTTTTTTTACTGATTGTTTTTTTCTGTGTGACCTTTTACTCACTGTTTTCACCTCCACTCTATTATTCAAAATACCTCTCTGTTGTAAAAAAATAGCTAACTGACAACCAGCTGATATTTAACCCCAAGAAAACCAAGCTCCTACTCTTTTTTTCCCAAATCTCTCTCCCATCTCAAAGCCACTTTCAACATTTCTTCTCTTGATAACACCATTATTCAAGCTGACCCACATACAAAGCTCCTTGGCATTATAAATGATAACCAAATGAAATTTGATACCCATATACTGCAATGTATCAAAAAGAAAAATCAGAAACTTGGCTTACTCTACAGGCATAAAAAATACCTATCCACTGACTCCAAACAAAATCTAGCTCAGGCTTTCCTCCTTCCTTGTCTACTATACCCCTCTCCTGTCCTTACTCATGTTCAATCCACCCTTCTAGCTAAACTTCGTCAAACCTATTACAGTGTTGCAAGATTTGCCAGTAACCAACCTTACAAATCGCACCACTCCCTTGCTTTAAAACAACTTCACTGGCTGGATTTCCTCCAATACCTGCTTCTCTTCTAGTTGCAACGCACACATGCCTTACTTTCCATAACCTTAGCCCGTCCCTCTCTCTCCTCTCTGATATCCCTTTACACCCCCTCCCGCACTCTTCATACCTCAGATCAGCACCTACATGACACCTACAAACCCAACAAAAATATTGGCAAACTTCTTTACAAAAGCAGTGTGTCCCAGGCTTGGAACAAGCTGCCCCCTAACATTCGTACCATTACTAGCACAAATCTCTTTAAATCTGTACTCAAAACTTTCCTCCTAAATGCCAGCACCTGTGATTGCCAAGATCCTACTTAACCCCCTCCACTCCCTCCACTTATACTTCTTTGCTATCTCTCATGTTGCTTCCTTAGCTGTCTTAATTGACTCCTTTTTGAATCTCATGATTCTCAATCCACTTCTTACAATAATTTCATGCACCCAGAAGACAGCAGCTATGCCAACTATATTTCTCTTTCACTTACATGCATCTTCCTAAACAATACCACACTATTTCTAATGTGCAACCTCTGTTGCGTGCACTCATTTGTAGTGCTGCCTATAATTACTACAGAACATGTTTTTTTAAACCTGTAATATACTTTTCATCCTAGTCTGTCCAAAATTTGTACTTCCTGTAATGCATATTTTTTTTGTAATGTGTCACAAATTCTGTTGTATTATATCGTAAATTGGAGCTTTTCTCCTTGGGTGTCCACTGAAAACGAGCCACTGGCTCAGTTGGACTAACCCGATTAACAAATGATAAATAAATACATAAAATAATAAAGGGGTTAACTATCAATACATTATATCATGGAGAAGGGGATGCCACTACAGACCCAGAGGTCATAAATTCCTTCCTTGCCGAGTGCTACAGGTAAGAGTTACCGACAGGCTTACCTACAAGGATAAGGAGATCATAGATTTTCTTGGGTGGCTCAACTTTTCATTTATTTCTGAACAGGACAGGGAAGCTCTTAACAGACTTCTAACCCCCTGGAAGGTGGAAAAGGCTATCAAGTCACTACCAACAAGAAAGGCTCCAGGATTAAACAATCAACTAATAGGTCATTTACTAGTTTTCTAAAGGGAATGCCTTACTCAGGGATCATTCCCACTGCAGACCATGAATGCAAAGATGATTATGTTTCCTAAACCTGACAAGGACCCCTGGGACCCTAATAACTATAGATCAATTTCTCTACTACAAGTTGGTCTCAAAATCTGTTGCAAACATTCTTCAAAATAGATTAAAAACAAAGAATAGTGCTCACTACACTCTGTTCGCCTGATAATAAACAAAACTGGTAAAGTACAACAAAAAACCAGGCTTAAATAGTGGGAAGTATACTTGCTGTGTTCAGTTCAAGTCAGTCACAGAAGGTAACCAAATGTTCCACAAAGAGAAACGAAGCTGTAAGCTATAAACTGCTTTACTTTGCGAACTCTTAATCCAATAAACAAGAGTCAAAATCACCATAGAGTGTTCATTCGAACCTACTCATCCACTGGGCAATAGCTTGTAGAAAAAACACGCAGCCAGCATGTAAAAATAAATCCAAGCGTCCAGTAGAAACCACGTTTATTAGAATAATTAAAACACAGGGCTAGCGCTTTCAACGAATCTTCATCAGGCCACTAACAAACAAACATACTAGCATCCCTTTTATAGCAAAATGCTAAAGTCAACTACTGATGTCACATCCTGTTTGGACATACTGAAGTCAACTCTGATGTCACATCCTGTTATACATAAAATATTTAAAGTGACATCACTTTTGTAGTAAAACGCTACAAACAACTCTGATGCCACATCCTACTACATATAAAATATTATAAAATATTTTAAAAAAGTTTTAAATTATTTAAAATATTTAAAATATGTATGCAGACATTTTGTAGACATATTCTGAAATAACATTTTACCCTGCTTTAACTGCTGCTGCATTTAACATTCAAAATGTTTTAAAATATTTTGAACATCTATGTAACCATCTCATAGACAATCTGCAGCAAATAAAGTGTTTCAAAGTTACATACTATTTTCCTATAAATACTGCTACTTATATGCAAACTAGTAACAAAAATGGCACGCATATTTAATGAACGATACAATCCCATTTGAGACACTTGTATGTATAAATACATGCTTAAAATAGGGATCAAATTAATAAAGATATTAATATCTACACATGAGCTATTTAGCATAATTATAAATGCACAAAAATAATCATTCAAAAAGCTACATCTAAAACTTGTACAGCGTGTGCTTCTAAATATCATAATATCTGTAACAGCATAAATAATTCAGATCAGACATGTGCACACGCAGAGATGTTAATACAGCTGGTATTATAAACATAAAAATATAAAAAATATATATGAGACTGAATGTGCCTCTATCTGGATCATCAGGCTTAGGGCTGATTTGCATCCAGGCCTCAATGACAGAGTCTCCATCAAACCTATACTCAAAGCTAGGAAATTTCATTGAAGCTTTTCACCCCTTTGCCACCCTGTATTAACTTCTGGCTGGTTTTACTTCCACTTTTATAACATTTTTATACATCACATTTTTCCATCTTTCTCTCCATCGTTGTCTCTGTTATTTTACTCTGCAGGCTTATTAGGGGCCAATTGTTGTGAAAGATGCTGATATACCATGTGTTCCTTTTTCATCCAGCACACATTTCACCTGATTTTGCACATTTAGTCTCATATATATTTTTTATATTTTTATGTTTATAATACCAGCTGCATTAACATCTCTGCGTGTGCACATGTCTGATCTGAATTATTTATGCTGTTACAGATATTATGATATTTAGAAGCACACGCTGTACAAGTTTTAGATGTAGCTTTTTGAATGATTATTTTTGTGCATTTATAATTATGCTAAATAGCTCATGTGTAGATATTAATATCTTTATTAATTTGATCCCTATTTTAAGCATGTATTTATACATACAAGTGTCTCAAATGGGATTGTATCGTTCATTAAATATGCGTGCCATTTTTGTTACTAGTATGCATATAAGTAGCAGTATTTATAGGAAAATAGTATGTAACTTTGAAACACTTTATTTGCTGCAGATTGTCTATGAGATGGTTACATAGATGTTCAAAATATTTTAAAACATTTTGAATGTTAAATGCAGCAGCAGTTAAAGCAGGGTAAAATGTTATTTCAGAATATGTCTACAAAATGTCTGCATACATATTTTAAATATTTTAAATAATTTAAAACTTTTTAAAATATTTTATAATATTTTATATGTAGTAGGATGTGGCATCAGAGTTGTTTGTAGCGTTTTACTACAAAAGTGATGTCACTTTAAATATTTTATGTATAACAGGATGTGACATCAGAGTTGACTTCAGTATGTCCAAACAGGATGTGACATCAGTAGTTGACTTTAGCATTTTGCTATAAAAGGGATGCTAGTATGTTTGTTTGTTAGTGGCCTGATGAAGATTCGTTGAAAGCGCTTGCCCTGTGTTTTAATTATTCTAATAAACGTGGTTTCTACTGGACGCTTGGATTTATTTTTACATGCTGGCTGCGTGTTTTTTCTACAAGCTATTGCCCAGTGGATGAGTAGGCTCGAATGAACACTCTATGG
The DNA here is from genome assembly GCF_019279795.1 of Protopterus annectens. Lineage (NCBI taxonomy): Eukaryota > Metazoa > Chordata > Ceratodontiformes > Protopteridae > Protopterus > Protopterus annectens. The sequence goes on along the minus strand of NC_056728.1, from coordinate 452,677,772 downwards.
TGATTTTGACTCTTGTTTATTGGATTAAGAGTTCGCAAAGTAAAGCAGTTTATAGTTTACAGCTTCGTTTCTCTTTGTGGAACATTTGGTTACCTTCTGTGACTGACTTGAACTGAACACAGCAAGTATACTTCCCACTATTTAAGCCTGGTTTTTTGTTGTATTCTTCCAAATAGGCTTGACAAGATTATTCCCAAGCTGGTAGTGCCAATTACTTGGGATATGTAAATGGTAGAAAAAGAGGACCAGATTTAGTTAGACTGTGGCTAAATGTTTAAAGGCTACATAAGAACATGGAATGGACTGGGACCACAGTTTTGATAGACCTTCAGAAAGCCTTCACTTCTATTCAATGGGGTTCATATGGGCATGCTTAGAAATCCTAGGATTCCCAGATCGATTTGTAAATTTATGGAAATTGTTATATGTTAATCCTACAGCCCAGATAGTGGAGAATCAAGTGTCTTCCAGTGTGATAGAACTAAGGTGTGGGGTAAGACAGAGATGCCCTTTATCCCCTGACCTATTTGTACTAGTAACATATATCTAAATGGCAAGTGGCAAAAAACACAAAACCAAGAGATACTCCTTCAAAAACTCTCTAAATTTATTACATAAAGTGCTTTTCATCTGATAAATTATCAGACATCTTCAGATAAAAGAAGTCTGATAATTTATCAGACAAAAACGCTTTATGCAATAAATTTGAAATGTTTTTGGAAGGAGTATCTCTTTTCCACTTGCCATTTAGTTGTTTGTTTAGAAGTTTGTTTCATTGGTTTAAAGTTTATAGTTTGTAGCATATATGATAGATCAAATCATTTTTCAAATTCACAAGGCCAGCACTATAGAATTATTAGGGAAGGGTTACCTTCTCCCTGCATGGTATGTAGACAATTGAGTTTTATACATACATGCCTCTAGAGCCAACATCATCCCCACAGTAGCCACTTCCAAGACCTGATTCTAGTTACTGGGCTGTTGCTTAATATGCTGAATCAATTATATTACTGTTAAATGATGTAACACTGAGGGAACTGTAGGAAGAATCAGACCTCCCCTTTAGGGTGGTTACAGCTTGTAAATATCTGGGCATTCAAATGGATCACAATCTAACAAACCTAATTAGTATAAATACAGAGCCTCTATGGAAGGAAATGCAACTTAAAGTAGTTCACTTGCTTAACCAGAAGCTATTCTTCCTATACAGATTACAAGCAGATTATAGGCATATCTCGCCAAAAATAGTTTTCCTCTTAAGACATGTCCCTGGTGTAACTTTTTATAATTTCCTCAGAAAATATCATAAAACAATTGGGAATTATCTGTGGGATGAGAAGGTGCCCAGGCTTAGTAGGCAAAACTGGCCCTTGAGAGGCAAGAGGGGGGCTTCTGTCTCTCCAGCCTGTCTGCATATAGGGCAGGCCAAGCATTCCTGTCATTAATATGGGTCCCCAAACCTGTCTGCATACAGGGCAGCCATTAATATGGGTCTTAACCAGAAATTCTCTTAATAATGAAGATGAAGGGGAATAGAGCCCCCCCCCCCCCACTTCATTCAAGGTTTGGGACCTAGGAGTTACAGAGGAATGGTATCACTCTAAAGGAAAGATCAAAGCAACTGGAAGAGGGACCATCTCTTACTATTCATTAATATGGGCTAATAAAGTGATCGGGATTTATAATAACTCAATAAGCTAGACAAAGTGGATCAAAGCTAGTATATACTTTATAGAGCAGATAATGAATGAAGAAGGCCAACATGTCATGGCGTATACAGAATAAATAAAGAAGTTTCAAAGGGTGAAGATACAGTGGTGGCATTACTTAGATTTAAGAGATGTGTTCGTAGGTTCATAGGATCATAGGTTCATAGACCGTTACTAGGCTAACAGCCCTAGAGTCCTTACAAGCCTAGCCATATATATCCCAAGTAACCTCAACTGTCAGTGGTTAGCTGAGTGACGTTCACAGATGTAAGGGTCTATGATCATTAATAATGATTTCCTCTGTTCAGGAGGGACATAGGCACCATGTAGAAGTTGTCATGTAGGAGGAATCAAGAAGGCAATGGTGCAGGAGAAGAAAAGGGGCCTATTTAAGAAGAGAGCACTCAATTATATAAAGAGGAATTGGAGCTCCCACATAAGGTTTGGGGGTCAGCTCAAAAAAAAATGGAAAATTTCCTAGAAACTCCCCTGGACAATTGTAATAGGGACCGTGTCTTAGGGACATCACCAATTCTAGGATAGCCCTTAGCTAAATTGGTATAAAACTGGCAGAGACCACCTGTGGGCTTAAATAGAAATTCTGGGTTAAGCAAAAGGCAGTGTTGGAGTTTCACAGTGGACAAAGAAATGCACTTTCATATTGTATGGTCTTATCCCCAAATTAAGCCAAAATGGACTTTTTTAATAGTCATGTGTGAATCACAATCAGGGATGATATTAGAATTAGAGATTTCCCCAAATTCTGGTTATTAGGGATTACTCAAGGACTGACAGGATATCAGAAACTCACAGATGTTGGATAATATGTGTAGTAATGTCATGGCTGGCAGTGTTATTTCAACACCGAATGGAGACCCATTTTGATTGGCCTCACCAAATAAAATAGATGAGTGATACGAGCAGATTATGGACCTCCAAACATTTGGACATGCAAGAATGGCCAAAGCATGGTGCATTCTGTTATATCAATGATCCTTGGAATCTAGTTTACCATCAGTAAATTGTTAATATTCTTCCTTTATACACAGTAATATAATTTATGTTGGAGTTCTTTTTTCTCAATGTTTTTCTTTTTAATTCCTCCAGTCATACAAGTTTCGTGACAAACTGACAGACACTGTGTTTTGATTTTATGTACAGTTTACTGATTGAAAATGTATTTCTTTAAATTTTTTTCTCTTGTAACATTCAAGGCTGTATTATGTAAATTATTTTTATAAAAATAAAAGGTTATATACAAAAGAATTAGCAATTGCTTTAGCCATGCATGAGGAACAGCCTTTATCATGTTTTGAGGTCCTATTAATGGCTGCTATAAACATAACCAGAAAGTAAATAAATGAAGATATTGCTGCAATAGCTGTTGGTAAAATGTTTTTGTACTCATCTGAATTTTGGAATTAATTCTTATAAGCACAGATGAGATTTTTTAACCATGGTCATGTGTGGTTTATCCAACAGACTTGGAAGAATAGAGGAATTGTAAGTAAATATATCAAGAAGCAGAACAGGCCATTTATTCAAAGCAGATTTGTCTTTGTCTAAACAACTCCATAAATTCAGAAAAATGGTGTTTGATGCTTAACAGTCTAGGATTATTCAGCAGTATAAAACATATGATTTTAAGAAACTAAATAAAATACTGTTTAATAGTTTAGGGATTTATATTAGTGCATGTATTTTTGCATGCATATGCCTGTACATGTTCATTTTCTGATTTGTTTGTTAGCCAGTTATGTTGGATGGTCCAGAGGAATTATTTTAGTCATGGCTATGTCATGTTGGTGAAAATGAGCAGGAAGCTAGCATATAATACTATAACGATTCGACAGAAAGCAGTACAAAATCTAATGACCTCACAGGCATTCTGTTCACATAAGATGGCCCATGGGTTTAAGGTAAGAAGGACTATAGGTGCCGTGCAATATTTACAGTAAGAAGATTAGTTTAAAATATCTGGAAACTCTAGCTTGGCTGTTTTTTCTTGCAACTTAGATTCATATGTTCACAGAGTAGCCATACTTCAGAAAAGTTGTACAGCCTATTGTTCATGCCATATGTTAAATGGCTGAGGTTAAGGCAGAATGTAAGAAAACAGAAAGGTGTGTAGCATGTGTGTCATAGAGAATGTACTATTATTAGACCTATCAAAAGCCTTTGACACAATGTCTCACTACAAACAATTATTACAATTGTCCATACTAGGCTGTTCCAACAGTACTCTCAAATGTTTTTTCAACTACCTAGCAGATAGGCAACAATGTGTTAAATGGCAAACTAGCTTGTCCCAATACCAAGTAAATAGTACAGGAGTCCCCCAAGGATCCATTCTTGGACCCCTGCTTTTTAACATATTTATTAAAAAACTTTACATTGCCTCCCCCCAAAGCACTATCATCCAATATGCTGATGACACCACTATCATCTCTACTTTCACCAACCCCACTCACCTCTTAACTATTACACAAACTGCCTTTGCCTGTATCGAAACCTGGTTAAATAATGCACAACTATGACTTAATCCAAATAAAACTACATTTCTGTTATTCTCTCCTAAACTTGTAACCAATGATTTCAAACTATATTCACAAAATAAAACTCCAATCAAAACAGTAACAAATGCAAAACTACTAGGCATCACCATAGATAACAAGCTCACCTTTCAACAACACATATCTGACATAATCAAAAAAACACATATCAAACTAGGTAAACTTTATAGACATAAACTGTACATGGATGCGGGTCTATATTACAAGCATGAAAGCTGAAATCTGCGAATGGTATAACATTGACACATAAACGTCGATCTATGAAAAGAGCGAAGGACGGAAACGCTGAAAGTCACAATGCAGAACAGATTCCCAGAAGCAACAGCGCCATACAGGTAAGTAAAACCAAAGTAAACAAACACAATGTAAAAACACTTTTATAAACATTTTTGCAGGGGGGCAAGCCCCCCTGCACCCCTCAAACCCCCCTACTTATATATACCAACTCTGAGACCGCTCTACAGTGGGGAAAAGGATATATTTCCTCATCCCCACAATCAACCTGCTGGCCAGGGAAATCCGTTCAGTGTTGTGTCTTTCAGCGTTTCCATCCTTCGCTCTTTTCTTAGATCGACATTTATGTGTCGATGTTATAGCATTCGCGTATTTCATCTTTCATCATTCTGATATAGACCCCATAGATGCTTCCACCAAAATAACCTTTGTCAGTACGTTCCTACTTCCTACCTTTCTATATGCAGCTCCCCATTTTTAATAATATTCATATAACAATAAAGAATAAACTACAATCATGTTATCATAGAAATGCCAGATTCGCAACTGGGGTACCTTACCGAACCCACCATTGTGATGTCCTAAAACACTAAATTGGCTTGACTTCCCTAACTAGCTAAATCTAATACAACTCTCTCAAGCTCACAAAATAATCTAAAACCCAGATAATCGCCCTGCTCAAAAAACTATCTTGTTGCCTTACATACTATGCAGAACCCTTTATTCTACAAATAAACTACTCTTACAAATATACAAACCTACAAAAAGAGCTGGGCAAGGCATCTACTCCCACACCATTGCCAAATTATGGAATGACTGTCCACCAAATATTTGTGAAATTAAATCCTTTAAGACTTTTGAATTAACTTTGAAAAAGTACTATCTAAATACCCACATCTGCACTTGCTCCTAAGCTTATGCATACCAATATAACTAATTACCTATACACACTTCCTTTCCTCATACCCCATGCCTTCTCACATCAACCACATGACCTGGCTCATAAAATCCACTGTTAATCCCTCTACCTAACTTCTATCTTTAAGCTTACAATTAGTACCTCCATTCACCCCCCTACACACACTTATTCTCACTTTATCCTGATCAACTATCTCTTCACTTACACTTAATCACAAACATAACTATTTTTTGCCATAACCTTACTAGTATCTCCCTCGATATAGCCCAAAACAACTTTTACAGTATCTCCTCCTCATCTTAAACTCATCTACTATCCATATACTTACTTACTTCTTTTACCTAGTCTTTTTCTTAAAATTCTTTCACCCCTATGACTTAAAAGTTAAAACTTTTATTCCCAAAACTCACTTGACAGCTTAGTCATTAAGTCATCTCTCTCTAAACTGTACTTGTCAACCTATTACATTAACAATGTTAAAGGTTCATCTTTTTTAGAAGATACAAATGTCTTGAATGTATAGTTCTCTTTGCAAATTTTGTTCGTAATTCTATGTTTAAAATGTATGCAAATATTAATGTTAATATGTTTAAAATGTTTACTGTTCTAACTCTGTACTGTGGAGCTTTTCTCCCCTGGCCTTCGCTGAAAATGGGTTTCTGACCCAATTGGACTTTCCCGTTCAGTAAATGTCATTAAATTAAATTAAAATTAAATTACTTTACCAGGTAGCTAAGTATATAGTGATTTAGGAAGATGAGTATATCTACTGATATTTCTAAAATTATTGGAGATTTGGCCCTAAATGGTATAGTCAAAGTTTCAGAAGGTACATTCAACTTTAAGAGATTGCCTTTATTTTACTAACTCTTTTATACTATTGCTTGGCTGTGATCAAAGTTAATAAACAGAGGTAATGTTTGAACAGTTTTTTGCTAATGAAGGGAAAGTTTCTTGTTTAAATACATTTGTTGTGAGGGTACATATGGGCTAACTGACCTGATGATCTGTGGACAGACATTCATCTTGATAAACTAATGAACAAACAGTTTTGACTTGTTTTTGCCAAGAAACATTTAACAGTATTAGATGAGACTAGTCTAAAAAACCAGTAGACAGTATTCTAACTGGGTAATTAGAATGTTCTGGCAATGCAGAACTTTTTCTAGGATGGATTAATCAAGTAATTCTATATCTTTGAGAGACTTTGGTAACTGTGGAATTTTTTTTAGAAACTTTGGTGACTGTGGAGTTAAAAAAAAGTTGTGAAGGACACTGAATTATCTCTGTAAACTATGAGATGTCTGAATTGTGTTCTTATGCTTAAAAATCATACTGCACGACCTCTTATTGCAAGAATTCTGGACAAAGCCAACAATAATGGTGAGACAAAGGCACAAAATCAGCAACAGATTTTAAACATTGCTCTTATAAATTTAGAAAGTAGCTAGAATAACAGGTTTTGCTTTGTTGTGCATTTTTGAATTATATGAATACTGAAACTCAAATACCTGTCATTATTTAATTACTTCAGTCTTTAATGATTTGTCAGAATACCACAAATTTTATGAGGAACAGACCAAAAATATGAAGCAAAAAAGACAGTTCAAAGGTATGCTAGAAACATTGATGGGAGATCTTTTCTTATGTATGTTGGCACCATTTTGACATCCTTTTGTGGTATACTAGTTCTTTCACACCTTCAGCCTTCAGAGATTATAAGCTCTGGTAAAGTATTTCAGGCAAGAAGACTGGCTTTCTTGCAAATACAGTCCTGACTCTTTCATTAAAATGGAACATAATATTTGTTGTGTGAACTCATTGAAAATGTGTCATGCAATGTAGTCTGAAAATGCTTCAGTTATTTAGGAGTTGGTATTTCCCCACCACCACTGAGATAATTTTCTTACATCAATTCCTTCATTCTTTGGCCTAACAGAATTCAGTCTGTCTCTTTCTCTCTAAGACAACACAAAGCACTATACTTATGTCTACAGGATATAAAAGGTGTGTGTCAACCAGAAACTGCTAGAAGACCTTTCATGTTCCACTACTCTCTTAGTTATCAGAGGTTACCTTTCTGATCAAACAAAACTTGCACACTGTTTATTTTTGCAATACTCTTTACAACCCATTTCAGTGCTATTAACTCCTTTAGACTTCTGACCAAATTATTCGTATTTCTAAAACCACAGGCCATGAAAAGATGCATCAGTTCTAAAATATCTTGGTGTGCATCTGCTGTAACCCATCATGCAAAGCTCACAGTCAGATAGTTGTAATCCATTAACACTTTAAGACTCATGGCTTGAACAAGAATTTGATGTTTTATATCTCATTTCACATACCCCCCACAACCCAGAACTCGAGGACTGAGTGACAGTGGATGTCAGGGTTGGAAGTTTAGTCATTTAATCAGACTTACCCTGTGGTGACCTAGGCAGATCAGCAGTCATACACACAAAGTGGTGCATAGTTATGAACCAGTAGGTATCTCCAGATTCCTACCCGATGTTGGATGAGGCGCTGCAGAGGAGTGTGCCTGTGATGTCAGAAAGTCCATCTAAGGTAGAACTGACATTGAGCATTCAAGATTTGCGTGATTTATAAAGCATTTCCTCTTGATGATACTTATCATAGTTCTACATCTGATAACTTACAGCTGAGGTTCATTGGATTTTCTTCATCCACAGCTCTCTGAGACTGTATAACATCCAAACTTGCATCTGAGGTATCTGCCTGACATAGAAGAGCTCTCTGATCATGTAACCAAGGCGGGAATGACCCTAGCCCTGAATAGCATCTTACCTTCACCAAAAATGATAGCTCAGTACAAGGAAAAAAATGATAAATTTCAACAATTGACTAAGCTTCTGGTATCATTCAAAGGGGGATCCAGTATCTGTCTGCCTGAGATGACATGCTCGACAAGCCATGATGTTTCACCAGAGATGGCTTGCACCTGTCACCAAAGGGATTCAGGATACTGGCCAAGGGTCTTGCCACCCCCATAGTGCCTTTTTTAGGCAAGGCTCAAAAGACAAACCCACCACCGTAATAAGTACCAGTGACAAAAATCTGAGGGTAATGCTGCTCAACGCCAGGAGTTTAAACCTCAAAATGCACTCACTCAAGGCTCTTCTCAAAATGGAGAACATCGATATTTGTGCAATAACTGAGACCTGGTTTAAAGCTCAAGGCAGCACCCCAGCGATTCCGGGCTACAACTCATACCACACATGTCGGCCACAAAATCTGGACCGAAACACCAAAGGAGGAGGCGTATCCATATTCATCAAGGATAACCACACCTCCAGACCAGTTGCAAAGTATGATGCCTCAGAGATCATCCAAAAGCAACTGACAATGGGCAAAACTGCAATCCAGATTGTAGCTTGTACATATCACCATCCCTGCCCTAAGACCCCCACTCCTTGTTCCTCGAGGTACTGGAAAGCATGAGGGTCCAACCAAACACCCTAATACTGGGTGATTTCAATTACCCAAACATCAACTGGGAAAACTACTCAAGCACTAATACCTTTGTTCAACACTTCCTGGAATATATTAACTCAAATGCCCTGGACCAGCTTATCAACACCCCCACAAGGGGCAACAATATACTAGACGTGGTCATCACCAACATGTGGGACAAGTGCTCCATACCCGATGTAAATTCCTCATTGGTAAGATCAGAACACAAACTCATCACCCTCGAAATCCACATACCACCCCCCCCCAAGGAAACCACAGTAAAAAACTTCTCCAAAGCAAACTTTATGCTACTTAAGATGGAGGTGGCAAACTTTGTTAATCCCATGCAGAATAACAATTTGGTTGAATCTGCTGTAGCCTACACAAAAGAACTCTACAAGCACTTACATGAGTGCATGGACTGTGCTATCCCAAAGAACACCAAGACCCATTCCTCCAAAAAAAGGAAACCAGTCTGGTGGACTCCGGCCATGAACAAGCTCTGTAATAGAAGGAAGAAATTATTACAAAAAAGAGTAAAAACCCAAGAATGGAGGCACTTTCTGACCAACCTTAGCATAAAGCTAAGATTCCTTATAAAATACTCAAAGGCAAGCTTTGAAATAAAAATCACAACGGACACCAAAGACAACCACAAAGCATTTTTTAGCTATGTCTAGAACCTAAATGGCAACTCTCAGATCTGCTGTGAGCTACAGCACAATGGTTCAAAATCAACAGAACCAACTGATATCGCCAATGTACTGGCAGATAGGTTCAGTGCAAACTTTACCCCACCCTCACCCCATAAAGGGCCCATATCTATAGTAGAAGATTGCGCTGCCCCCATAATCACAGACACCCAGGTAAAAACGGCATTTTCTAAAGCAAAAAACACAGCATCCATGGGACCAGACAGCATCCCAGGCTGCGTGTTACATGAACTCCAAAACAAACTAATCCCTCACCTAAATACCATGGTCAGCCACAGCCTCACCTCAGGCTATGTGCCCACTGAGTGGTGCCTGGCAACGGTTGTCCTGCTTCACAAGGGAGGAGCCACCATCAACCCTGGGAACTATCGCCCCATCAGCCTGATGAGCCTCGTCTGCAAGGCTATGGAGCGCATCATCATGGAACTCATAAACAACAACATTGGGAACTTACAAACACTAAACCCTACCCAGTTTGGTTTTGTAAAGGGCAGGTCATTCCTTCTAAATCTGGTTGACTTTTTTGAGACGGTCACCAAAGCAATCGATGAGGGAAGGGTGGTCCACACGGCATACCTTGACCTTGCAAAAGCCTTTGATACCATTCCCCACTTGGGAATTATAGACAAACTCACTGATCTAAATATAAACCCCTACATTACAAGATGGGTTGCTAACTGGCTCATGGACAGAACCCATGCAGTGAAAATAGGAAACGCTAGGTCTGACTCCAAACCTGTGACAAGTAGAGTACCCCAGGGCTCAGTCTTGGGACCTCTCCTGTTTGGTATTTACATCTCTGAGGTACAAGCAAACACAGAGGACTATGGCTAACAAAGTTCGCAGATGACTGCAAACTGGGTGCCATAATTGAGACTCCTACTGATGTAGATATCCTTCAAAAGGGTCTCACAGAAACAGATACATGGTGCCAAAATCATGGCCTCAAGCTAAATGCCAAAAAGTGCATTGTCATCCCCTTCAGGAAAAAACAAGTACCTACGAATTACCACATAGGTGGCAGCTCACTTAACACAGAGAGCGTGAAAGAGACCTAGGGACCCAGGTGGATAGTAACCTCTCCTTTGATAACCACATGTCATATGGGCTATGTCAAACCCCGAATTGCTGGAAATGCTCCTCCTAAGGAAAACCCAATCTACCCAAGCTACATGCTCTAGGGACCTTAACCTGACCTCAACAATAAACAGGACTTGTTGAAGGTACAGATCTGTATCCCAGAGACTCCCTCTACTCTGGAATAAGGTCCCCATATATGTGAGGCAGAGCTCCTCAAAAGGAATCTTGATGAGTGGATGGGGAACAGGAAATTCACCCCAGGAATCACTTCTGTGGCCCTGCTTGACAGAGGCAAAGGTAGCTAAATCATGTTGGAGGCGCAAGCCGAAACATTTTGGCTAGGCTTAATTATGCCCTAGGGCCAATAGCCTAGTACCTACCTATGAACCTATGAACAATGCACTCCTTCCTACCAGCCAGAATGTAAGTGAACCTAGGAAGCTAGGACTGTATGTGAACAAATGGTGTATTTCAATGCAGGAGATACTTTGTCTATGTACTCAGTCCATTTCACCATGCACCCTAGTTTAATCTGTGAGAGGGCTAGTGGACAACCTCTTTAGAAAAAGAGTAGTTTAAAATGCCAGCAATAACTGTCCAAATGCAAAAATACTCATAACCAGGTATTGTGATGGACTGAAGCCAGCCTTGCATAACCTTCGTCTGTACTGTTTATGGCTTACTAATCTCCATAATTTATCCCAGATACTGATCCTCTTCCAGGCCATTGGCTCACTTGGTTGAGCTGGCCATAAGCCCAGGCTAACTAAGGAATTTAAACACTATCTATTCCTTGAGCAAATGAGGTGCCCAGTATTGGCTGTAAGTGGGTCTGTTGTCAGGACATACAGCTACATAATGACAGTGCGGCTATATTATCTATCAAGCATTAAAACATTGCAGGATCCTGAAGCAATCCTTACAGAAGAACTGTGTATTAAAAGTATGTTCTGTATAACAAAATTTTTGCTCTTTCCTGTCTCCGTGAGAGGCACCTGCCAATACCCTTTGCCTTGGCCCAAGGTCATGAAGTATTTGGTGGATCCCAACCTGTCTATCAGTTAATATGCCTATGATATGACCTAGGAGTTGAATGTGGAAATATATTTAAGCTGCCTAAAGTCTTTACAGAAATGAAAGGTTATGTCTAGTTCAGCACCATAGTAATAAGGCTACTCCATTTTCTGCAGAATTCTTCAGTAGTCACCTCTGTGAACAACATTTTAATATTTTGTGCAATGTCTCCATGTTCTTTTAGGGGATTCCGTAGGGCTGAAGCTTCATCCTCATGCTTCATTCTTTTAGGATTCAGAGGTTGACATTTGTGACTGACTCTGTTATGTTATTATTCCCCATCAGATCAGTATACCCTGGAAAAGAAAAAAAATCATCTCTGTAACAGAAAAATACATCACTGTCCTTGAAAAAAGCATATTTGTTCTGGAAAAACACATCTTTGATACTGAAAAACATCTCTTTTCCTGAATAAAAAGCATATCTGTTCCTACCAATACACTAATTTTCCTCCTTTTCTGATGATGAAATAATGTTCCCTTTGTTTCTACTTTTTTGTTTATATTACTAACTTGGACTGCAGTTACTTTTATAAAGTAAAGTGAACTTAGTAGCAATGATAAGAATTGTCCCAGAAACTCAAACACTAAGATTTCATGAATGAACCTTTTCTAGAGATAAGATGGTCAGAGCACAATTATTTATGTTAAAACATGTACAGAGCAATAAAAGAAATCACATACTCAGGCTATGAGGGTATAGCCAATATAATAGCAGTAAATTTAGTTTCGTCTTCACCCCTTCTTTGCTTCTATATTCCCTTATCACATTCCTGCATCTACATCACCTCAAATCTCCTTAGAGCAAGTCTTCAAGGCACTATCCAAGGTCAAGCAAACTACTTCTTTGGGGCCAGATAATACACCAGGTTGCCTATTAGTTAACCTGAAACAATGTCTTATCAGACCACCTACAGAGGTTATTCAGTATCAACCTCCAAACATGCTTCATGCCACATGAATGGTGGACAGTAGCAGTCATCACCTTGCACAGTGGTAGAACATCAGTGTACCAAGCCTCATCTGTAAGGCTATGGAAAGAATCATTATGGAATTAATAAATAAAGACATAGGTAACCTACAAGCTTGACCAAAGCTAGTTCAGATTTGTCAAGGGCAGATTCTGCCTACTTAACCTGGTTGACTTCTCTGAGAAGGTTACTTTATCAATGGATGAGGGCACATCAGTACACACTGCATACATAGATCTTGCAAAGGCATTCAGCACCATTCCAGACATGTGTATCACAGATGAACTCTCCCAGCTAAATAAATCCCTGCGTAACTCAATTGATAGCAAACCATCTCACAAAAAGAACTCAGAAAATTAGGGTATGTGGTTTTACCCTACCTTCTCAAAAAGACCTTTCAATAGTAGTATATCTTAATGTTCAGTCTTTGGGCCACACTTCTTTGGCGTTTATTTCTTGGAGGTCAAAGCACATGTTCAAGGGTTTATGGCTGACTAAGATGACTGTAAACTTGGTGCCATCATAAACTTCCCAGAGGACACCAAAAACCAAAAAAAAAAAAAAAAATTAGTATGTATTTTCCAGGTATTATTGGAATGTCATCTCTGCAAATTGTCTTATCCTTTTTACTGTTTGTACATTTTCATATATCAACAACTGTTCTATTGTATATAGTACTGCATTTGTATTATTCATGTATCTACAATGTTTTATTTTAATTGTATGCAATAATGTGGAACTTTTCTCCCTGGGCCTCCACTGAAAATGGGCTCCTCCAGGCCCAGTGGACTTTCCCGGTCAACAAATGCAATAAATAAATAAATCCTCCAAGATGGCATTTTCACAAACCAATTGCTAGTGTCAAAACCATTGATTAAATCTAAATGCCAAAAAGGTGTAATCATGTCCAACAGCATGACTTCACTTCCTAATATCACATTGACAACACACCCCTGAAAGTTGCTCTTGTAGTCAGGGATCTGGGAACCTATGTCAACAATGCACTGTCCTTTGAATACTACATATCCACTATTGTAAAGAAGTCTTTTTTTCATTATGCAACTTATGTTTAAAGGTAATGCATCCAGGCTGTGGGATGAAATCATTCAACTGTACTTGGTTTTCATTAGGCCAATCTTTGAATACATTGCCCCGTCTGGTATGTACTTATCCAAACACTGGTCACAGCTGGAGTGATCACAATGCTTCCTCACTAAAAATAAAAGACCTAAATCACAAAAGCTATGCAGACCAGTGCAAAGCCTTGTCCCTCTACTTGGCATTGTACATGTACTAACATCTGGTCTGTGTCTCATTTATAGAGCCACAACAAACCTAATCTGTCAGCCAATTAAACATTTGCAAGTCTAATGGTATCATGAACACCTGCACAATGGATCTCAGTCTCTTTTGTAACAATAATAATACATTTTAGAGGGAGAGGTATTTATCACAGAGAATACCTCTTTTTTCCACTACCCATAAAACAAAGTACTTTTCTTACCCTATTCAGATGTAATTTAGATGATTGGATGGGAAACTGTAAATTTATCCTTGGTTTAGCATTCATGTCCCTAATAGGGCAAGAAATAAATGTCCCAACATTTCTTTGTTCTGCCCTCAACTGAGTTTTTCATACACAGGCTAAAAACTATCATGGGAATGTAAGACAAGACTTAACATTCTCACACATCAATAGCCTAGTAAGTATCTATGAACCTATGAACATAGTTTGACATTTTGGCTAGACCCTGAGAGGGTGAACATTAAGGGAACAATAATGGGACTCTAGTAATAGATCAATTTGAAAGGGATTTCTCAGTAGTCATTATGAAATGGGTGGATCAGGCAGACCATTGCAATGCTGAAAGCTCTTGTGAGTGTAGTACAGAGTATTTTGTGTTATGAACTTTTGTATAAAAAAGCACCCAATAAAGTTAATGAAAAAGAATAACTGAAAGGAAAGGGGCCATATCTTCCATATTCTGCTTTAGGTTTTTGCTACTGAGGAGAAGAAGCCAGAGCAAAGACTCCTGTACAGACAATTATGGAGGTGGGGTTGGGATGAACAGGCTATGGAGTGTGAACAAGTAACAACTCTTCTCGTTGAATCTACCTTCTATTACAGTGCTGCAATCATGCTGATGGAATGTAGGGTAGAAAGGAAAGAGTTACAAGGTTTGCAAAAAAAAGACCCTTTCACCAAAGTCTATTGTAGTGGCATAAATTCACAGGGAAAAGAGATGGAAACCTAGTAACTTGCATGTAGGTGCAGACTCTTTTCGGGAAAGCCTTACACCCAGTAGCCATGGTGTTTTCCCATAGCCATGACGTAATCATTGGGAAATACTTCTCATGTTTAAATATCTCTGCAATCAGTGAGAGGTTGATAATTGAAGAGAGTTTTGCAAAGCTTCTTACACAAAATCATAATCAATACAGCACTCTAGTAGAAAGGCTAGAGATACCCTACTCAGTCTAGAGCCAACTGATAATACAGGGCAACTTGGACAAAAGATAATGATAGAGGGTTGTTCCCAAGCCAAAGTATGGATACATTTGTCTGAAAAGAGAAGCCCTTGTCCACATAATACATCAAGTGCAAGGGGCATTGAACATCCCATGAGGATACAAGTTCCCAAGAATCAACGGTATGGTTGAAACCACAAAATGTGATGAGGATGTAGAATAGTGGAGAAATACAGAGGCAGAATGGGGCTTCAAGGTAAGAAATAACTAAGGGAAGCTCATCAAAGCTTCAAACACCAAATGAGATGAGGACAGAAAATAGTAAAAGACCACAAATGGATCCCAAGGCTTTAAGGCCAGAGGCAACTAAGGAGAGGTCTATAGAATATTTGAGTGAATTGTTTCATCTGAGGGAAGTGTTCAATACTTAGGCTTCCATACTTACTTTGTCTGTACAGGAAACAGGTTATTACATCATCTGGGACACAGAGGTGGCAGAGTACCCTGTCTTTCTGACTACTTCTGGGTTGGACAACTAAGTTTTAAAAGGGTCAAGTGGGAGGATAATATATTAAGCAGTGCTAGAGAAAATATACATATAGTAGTGGGGAGAAGACTTTTGTGATCGCCTCCTATCAGCTTACTGCATGCTTTGAGGTGGAGAATGAACTCATTCATTAGGTAAATGAGCAGAAAGGGGAGACTGTCTGACAGCTACTGGTATATAAGCTCTTTAGGCAAATGGTCATGATAATAGCCCATAGGTATGTGTTTAAGGGTCACTTAGGTTTGTATAAAATCAAGGTGAGTGTCCTAGATAGGTTTAACTGACTAGTTGTAATGAGGGAAATAGTAAACATCTCTGCCAAGTTCATAAGTTCATAGGTTCATAGGTAGGTACTAGGCTATTGGCCCTAGGGCCTATATAAGCCTAGCCAATATGTACCCTGGCATTCACCAGGGGTGGGAGGTTTGGCATAATGGTGTCCTAAGTCTCAAAGTACTAACTACTAGTACTAACTAGGGTTATTTTTTTGGAATACCTTTAATTCCTGTACCCATAATTTAATTTCCCTTAGAAAAGATTGTGATGGCTATTATGGGGGCAGTACTCAGGTCCAGCAGTGGGCACCAGTACATACTGAAGGTGTTGAATTGAACTGCCTATTTCTCTGAAGCTATTCTCCTCAGGAAAACCAGTTCTAGAGAGAACGCTAACTAAGTAATTTTTCTGTTCTCCCATAAGGGGATACCTAAAGCCCAAGGTGTACTTATTTATTTATTTATTTATTTATTTGCATTTGTTTAACCAGGATAGTCCATTGGGCTCAAGAACCCGTTTTCAATGGAGTCCTGGGGAGAAAAGCTCCACATACATAGTTAACAGAGAATGAGGATATACATAGACATTACATGGGGTTCAACATGAGAAAAGTAACAAGTACAGGGGAAATACATATACATTTGATGGGGTAAAACATAGTACAATGTACGTAATAAATCGTGCAGAAAACAGCTGAAACAAGGCAATAAGAGTTACACCAAATTAAAAAAACAAAAAATATGCTGCCTGGTGTTCGTATAGTCAGAGTAGTCAGAGCTGAAAGAGTTACAAGATGAAACAGTAGGTTATGAAGGGTGAGAGCAGGAGCATTGCCATGAGGAAGATAGATAAGAGTGGAGTGATTTTTTGAAGGATGGGAGGCTTGTGATAGTACGAATAGAGGGAGGAAGGGAGTTCCATGAGCGTGCTAGAGAGAAGGACAGGAGGTTTTGTCCAGGAGGGTGGTGGGGTCTGTGTATTTCTATGAGGTTTTGATTGTTTGATCTTAGCTGTCTTTGTGTGTGGTGCATTTTAAAGGTAGAAGAGAGTGAGGGGCAGAGGGATGGCTGGAAAATCAGTTTGTGAGCATATGTGAGTTGGGTATATGAGAGGTAGTTGGGTAGTTCTAACCATTTTAGTTGGTGGAGTGGTTCACAGTGGTGTATAGATGATTTGTTAGAAGTGGCAAATTTGGCAATTTTATTGTAACAAGAGGATAGTTTGGTTTTGAGGGAAGATTGGAGGTTAGTGAGAAGGGGTGCTCCATAGAGGAGGGAGGGTAAGAGAAATGTAGTTGAGAGTGTAATTTTGGTAGCTGGGCTAAGAAAGCGATTATGACGGTAGAGCATTCCAAGTTTTTGGTGTGTTTTTTTAGCAGATGGGAGTGGAATTTAAACTGGTCATCGATTTGGACTCCTAATAGTTTGGTTTCTGATACAAGCTCAAGGGGAATGTTATTATGGCTATAGATGGAGAATGATTTAAGATCGATGTTAGTATTTTTTGAAGGGGTAAATATCATGAGTTTGGTTTTAGTAGCATTAAGGGCTAGATGGTTGTCTTTCATCCAATTTTCAGTGGTGGAGAAGGCTTCCTGGGTAAGCTTTAGTAGAGTTGGTATGGATGAGGCAGTGCAGATGATTGTGGAATCATCTGCATATTGAATAATATTAGCTTGAGGGATAGCGTGATAAAATTCATTAATGAAAATATTGAAGAGAAGGGGGCCCAGGATGGAGCCTTGTGGGACACCTGTAGGGGTATTTAGAAAGGAGGAAGTGGCTTTTTTCCATTTGACTGCTTGTCTGTTGGAGAGATAGCTGTTAAACCAGTGGAGTGAAGTGAGAGAAAGGTTTAGATTAGATAGTTTAGTAAGAAGTAGGTTATGGGATATAGTATCAAACGCCTTGGAAAGATCAAGAAGAGTGGTAGATACAATGAGTCCAGAATCCCTAGCTTTGTTAACAGTTTCGAGGAAAGATAGAAGGGCTGTCATAGTACTATGATGGGGTCTGAATCCATGTTGGGTGGGGGTTATTTGATTGTTGTCCAAGAGGTGGGGAAGGAGTTGAAGGTGGATACATTTCTCCAAGACTTTAGAAATGGGAGAGAGGATAGCTATAGGACGAAAATTGGAGATGTTAGTATTATTTCCACCTTTGTGTAGAGGAATAATATAGGCTTTCCTCCAGGATTCGGGAACAAGACCTTCTTGGATAGAGCGATTGATGAGGATGCTGATAGGGAGGGCAATGGCATCAGCAGCAATACTGAGATAGTATGAGGGAATGTTGTCAGGGGCATTGGTGCCTGGTTTTAATTTCTGTAGGAGTTTTCTTATGGTAGCAGTAGGAGTAGGTTTAATTGAGAAAGGGTGTGATTGAGGTGGGGATGAATGGGACAAAGGAGTAGGAGGAGGAGATTGAGGTGAGGGTGAATGAGACAAAGGAGTAGGAGGGGGATGTTGGTTGGCAGAAGAGGAGGTATTAGGTGAATTGTTGTGTGTAAAAGAGGAAGTAAGTTTAGAAATAGAGTCTATGAAGAAACAATTGAATTGGGTAGCAAGATCTATGTCCTGTGAGTCTGGGCTGGGGTTTGGGTTTTCTATAGTACCAGGTTTTAAGAGTGAATTTATACTTGTCCAGAATTTTCGTGGGTTAGTTTTATGATTGTTTTGAAGGTGGATAAAGTAATTTTGCCGGTCTATTGAGATAAGTTTTTTCACTGAGTTACGTATAGTTTTGTATTGATTGAGGTTTGAAGTAGATTTGTTTTTCTTGTATTGTGTCCATGTTTTGTCTCTGAGTCGCATGGAAGTAATTTAGCCAGGGGGCTGCTTTCCTTTTTATTCTTTTGGTTATTAGGGGAGCATGATTATTTAGGATGTTTAGGAAGGTAGTGTTAAAGTGGGATACTGCATTTTCGAGTGGTAGGGTTTTTAAGGGAGTCCAATTAATAGATTTAAGGTTACTGGAAAAAGCTTCAGGGTTGAAATTTTTATGGAATCTGGTAGTTATGTAATTGTGAGTAACTTGTAAGGGAGTTGGAAGACGTGTAGTGAAGATGGGAAGATGATCACTGAGGGGGTCAGGAAGGGTTCCACTGTCAGTGTAGTTATGGGGATGGGAGACTAGAATCCAGTCTAAGATGTTGCCCCTTGAGAAGTCTTTGGATGGCCTAGTTATTGTGTTGATTAATTGAGAGTATTTGAAAAGGTTGATGTTGAGGGGGTGTGTAGGTGACTGTATGGAGGACCAATTAATGTTGGTATCTCCCATGATTATAGTTTCATTGTTAATGTTACTTGATAGCCAGGAGAGGATGTTTTCAAGTATTGGGATATTATCTCCAGGGGGAATGTATCGAGAGGCTATAGCAATGGATTTGTGTGTATTTAGTTGGAGATGAGCTAGCAGTAGTTCTGCATTAGAAAACTGGGGAATGGTTTTGTTGTAAGGTGTTAGGCATAGGGAGGATGGATAGAGTAGAGCTACTCCACCACCCTTTTTGTAGGGTCTGTCTAATCTAATGATTGAGTAGTTTGGTGGTAATATCTCGGCATCCTTAATGTGGGGTTTTAGCCAGGTTTCAGAAATGGCTAAGATGTCAGGTTTGTTATGGAATATCCATGCATGAAGGTTAGGGATTTTGTTTGCTACGCTTTGTGCATTAAGAGAAGTGAATAGGATGGATTTATGATTTGAGGAGTGGTTTGGACCTGGGTTAGGGTGTATATCACCAGATAAAAGTATTGAAGTTAGAAGTTTGGTTAGTAAGAAGAGGTATTTGGGTTGTTTAGTTTGAATAGAGTGGGTGGTAGGATTAGAGGGGGATATGAAGAATAGTGAGGGTGTGATGACTTTATGAGGAAGGATAATTTTATAGTGGAAACATAGGTTGTTGCAGAGGGGGTAGAGGTTAGGAGAGATGTGGTTATTGTAGTGAGGTTCTGTTGTATGGAGATGAAAGGTGGTATGTAAGTGGGTAGAATGGTTGATGAGAGAGGGTTGTGTAAGAGAGTAAAAATAAGTGAGGCTGAGAAGGAGTAGCAGTTGAATTGGGTAGGATGAATAACTGAGAGACATGTTGTGTTGATGAGTTCTAAAATTATATCGAGGAGGATGAGGGGAAGTTGTCATGTGAGTATAGAGAGGGGTGGGGTGGGAGGGGATGGGAAGAGGAAGGGGAGGAGTTTGATAGTTTGGGAGGAAGTAGGTGTGGTTTTCAGGCTATAAAGCTAGATGTAGTGGGGGTGGGTGGAAATTGGGGGTAGGGTAGGGGAGCGGAGTGAGCCCGCAGGGCGAACGGAGCAGGAAGAGACAAAGGAGTAAAATGTGGAGGGAGACAATCAGTAAAGAGAGAGCTAACCAACAGGTAAGTCTGATGGTGGGAGTAAGGTTGATTCAAAGGTGTGGGGGAAGAGAGGCAGGATGCAAGGGTAGAGGGCACTGAAGGCAGGCTTTCTTGGGGAGAGAAGAAGAGGTGTTAAGGGTATCAGGGGACTAAGAGCAGCGTGACTAGGGGTCAGGTTACAGAAAGCTTACAGAAAAGATGTGGGGAATACAGGGCAGAAGTTAGTAAGTGTGAACGGTTACAATGAGGGGTAGACAATTGTAATTCAGAAAGCTGTCTTAATAGAAAGTTAGTTCACGGGGCGCCACCTGGTGGCCAGTTATAGTATAGCAATGGACTTGTCTAGGAGGGTATGGGGGACTTAAGCGCAAAAGAGAAGGAATAGGTAAAGTAAGGGGGTTAGAATAGTAGGGGAAAAGGTTGAATCTGTAAAGGGAGGGTAGGCTGCTGGCTAGCCTGCCTGAATAGTATGCTAGGACTACTAAACATACAATCCTGGTTAGAAGCAGTTGCTTAATATGTAACCCTTCAGAGTAGCTGTCAATACATACTGTTCAATGTCTGTATAGAGGTCAAAGTTTTCAGGGAGATGCTAGGTGGTTTCACTTAGTTGCCCTAATGTTCAGAGACTTCCTGAAAGGGACAATGCAGGTAGCCGTTGCAGGGACAAGCTGGAGCACAATGCTGGTGATATAAGGAGAGAGAAAGAGAAGATAGGAGGCTTAGAAATTCAATAATGAGTGTACAGAAAGAGTTGTTAAAACACAGTTTAACTTCAAGAACACCTTAAGCAACAGTACTTTATGGTTATAACAGACTACTATAAATCAGTCAACAACAGGAGAAAATGTATGTTGCAAGCACAATTAGCAAGTCACGCCCAGCATTAAACACTTTAAGCAACAGTAATGTATGGTTCTAACAAAATAATATAAAGCACTCTACAACAGGAGGTAAATGTATATAACAAGCATAATTAACAATCTACACCCAGCAGTTCTCTTTGAAAAAATGATTACATATGTTAAAAAAAAGGAACTGTTACAAGAAACATAGCTAGACTATAATATTGAACTTTACTAGGTAGACTTTGAAAAAAAAAAAGGAATATTGGTACACAGGGGAGAGCTGTTCCAGACAGCTGTGCTCTAAGGAGTAGCGCTCAGTAATGCAAAGTCTGATTACAGGCTATGGGATTACCGTCGTGATATTCGTTGTGGGCAAAGAGCCTAGCTAAACCAGGTTAGGTAAATGCTGTTAGCCGTTGTAAACGTAGCGACTACTCTAGTAGGTCTCAGTTGCAGGGTGAATAGATACAGGTGAGAGCTGTTTTATGCAACTGAGCAATACAATATAGAGTTTCGTGAAACAAGATGTATACCAGCTAAGGGATTAAATACACAATATACATGCAGTGGTATTGGATTAAACAAACAAGGTTAATATATAGTGTAGGTAGCAAAATATGCCATACACATTGGAATAGGAGCCCTTAAAAAGCAAAGCTAGTTAGGGTGGAGCAGGTAGCAGGCTCCGTTGCACGTGGACCACGCTAATTATGCAGCATGGATTATCAGAGATGGCTCAGTCGTCCGAACTACATGGGAGTCAAAATATATCTACCAACAACGATCTATAGGAGCCTTGTCTTGATGTTGTTAATGTTCGCTGCTCATGAGATATTAGCTGTTACTCTTATACATAACAACATATCACAAGGTGAGAGCACACGGCAACAAATCAAGTTAGATATGTGCTGTAAGTAGACATCAATACCAGGGAATATGCGTTGCAGATACATGAAATATAAAATAAGACATGCGACGCAATTCATGATACAACAAATGCTCAGGTCACAGTGGCGTTCAGAGTGAGAGCACAGTGAAAAACAATTACAAGGCTGAATAAGGGGCTGTGGTGGGTATAGTCCGCTTCAAACACCAAGTACTTCGGACAACCTACGCTACAAGTAGCATGCACAGAAACGCTGAGTTAGCGTAAACATTCAAAAGCAAAATCAAGTGCATACAAGCGGTCATGAAGTTGGTGTGTGAAAAAGGACAAGTAAAAACAATTTAGCAAATGTATTACATAAAAACGCAAAACACTTCGGACAACAGACGCTACAAGTAGCGTGCAGAAAAACGCTGAGTTATTGTAAACATTCAAAAGCATAATCAGGTACATACAAAGCAGTCATGACATTGGAGTATGAAAAAGACAAATAAAAACGAAAAGCAAGTATATTACACCTAAAACCGTTTAGATTCTCTTACCAGTTCTAGCACAGGAACAGGACGCACAGCAGCCAGGTGGGAGGTTGAAGAAGAAAAAATGGCGGATGTGAAAAATGGACTTTTCACATCTACTGTCACGAAGCATCTGTGCCAGAGTCTTTGGGTTAAACACCTCAGAACCTCAGTGTATCAAGCCCAAAGAAATGTGTTGATGGACTGATTTAACCAAACCTCATATTTGATGTTGAGGTAGGCACTTGAGAAGGAAGGGAAGGACAGGGGCCATTTGCAGCCTTTGTAAGTGTTCTCATTTCTAGAGGTATCTCAAGCTTCTATAGAGTTCAACCCTCTTTGAGCTGTTAGTTGACAGAAGATCATGAAGACTTCTTGACACAGTGAAGGGAAACATGATGAAGCTAAGATACCTTTTAATAGAGTTGAATGGTTTTGTAAGGATGTACAGAAAAGACTAAAAGCAGTGATGCCTAATAAAAAGTGTTAAGTGAACCAGCAGGGAACTCATAACAAAAGTGTTCAGAATGGGGAGTTCCAGGTCGGAGATCAAGTATTAGTTCTGGTACCCACAACCATAAACAGCTTCATTACTAAACAACAAGGACCCTATCAGATGAATGAGCAAATTAATGAAGTATGTAATAAAGTCAGAAGACTATGAAGGATGTGGGTTGAGCAAATATGCCACATGTATCCCTTGTAGGGCAATGCAGTAGACATAGTAAATATGGTAACAGAAGATGAATACTGTAAAAAATGGATGATTTTATTTCCCTCAGTGTTTGTGGATAAAGCCTTCTCAAAATTTCAAAATCAGAAATTTCAAGAGTTCTTAATGAGAAACAAATGCATCTTTTCAGAAATACTAGGAAGGATGACTCTTACCAGTTATCATAATCAACCAAAGACTCTACCAGGTACCAGAATGTCAGGAGCAGGCAGTAAGTGAGGAGATAAAAATGTTAATTTAGATGTGATTAAGGAGAAATACTGACTGGAACAACCTCATTGTTTTAGTTCCAAAATTAAATGATATGGATGAATTTTGCAGTGACTTCAGACAGGGTTATTGACCTGGTGGTTGAAGTCAGGTAATGTGAGATTTCTGAATAATCTGGACCTAATAAGAAGATGCTTATAATTCCATTTACTGCTGAGGCTAATCTGGCCAGATTCAACAGGCTGATGGGCAAGGTGCTAAAATCTCATCAGTGATATGCTGTGGCTTACGTGGATGGCATCATTATTCATTCAGAGGATTGAGATTCTCATCATTCCAAGGTACAGGCACTATTAAGAGCTCTCCTTTTACATGTCAAAGCATTAAATAGGAATAACTGAGGTAAGGTATCTTGTACATAATTGGAGGAAAAACAATAAAACCTCAGAAAGAGAAGGTGGATGCTAACAGGATTTGGCTGATCACTTAAACCAAAAACGTGCTAATCTTCTTAGAACTTGCAGAGTAATGGCAGACATTTATATTACAGTTTGTCTCCATTGCATGCCTTCTTAACAACATCACTAAGGGCAAATTGCCTGAGTGAGTCAGGTTTATCTCAAAGGCTGAAGGAAAGCCTTTGAGAAGAAGTGGTCTGGTGTCCCCTAACTTCTTATGGCCTTTTATTTTATATATGCATGCCTCAGAGGGTGCCATAGGCATTGAATGGGGTAATGAGGACCTACCAGTTTGCTACCTCATTAAAAAAAATAAGTAAAATGGAGGCTAAACATTCCATCACTGAAAGACAATGTCTGACCATCAAGAAGGGTTTGGAGTCCCTCTACTATTACTTGTTGGTTGGAAATTCACACTAGTCACAGACTGCACTACTGTAAGGGCTTTATCAGCAAAAGGAAGGGGATATGAAGCTATACAAGAGGAGATCTGACATTTATCCATTCTACATTCCAGTCCAGCATCACCACAATGCGAATGGTCAGTCTAGGGATCACAGAACTTTTAAGAGGTTTGAAGCTGGTGGGTTCAAGTCAGAGGGAGTCACATAGTTTGGTGATTCCACCAAGTAAATGCCCAGCAGGTATGGGAAACAGGGAAGAAATGAGATCATTTTGAAATGATCCAATTACTTGTTTTTAATATGGAGTATTTGGACCAGGAAAAAGCAATATGAAGGTTATTAATTGGGAGACTAATGGTGGCTAATTACTTTAAGGGGTAGGAGGTTTGGCATAATGGTTAAAGTCTTTGCATCATAGGCAAAAGGTACAAGGTTCAATTATCTCCTTGGTTTATTCGCTAGGCTTTAAATGGCCCTTGAGGGCAGTTAGCCTAGTATTCACCTATGAACCTATACGTTAGTCTGCAGGTGGGGAATTGGGTATTAACCAATGCCTTTTTAAGGCCAAGTTATGTTCAAGATAGCAGAAGTTGTTTGGGAGTCCAGTACATTCTGGGATACTTGTGTTTCAAGTTTGTAGCTAAAAAGAGACTGTCCAAGGCCTGCAAAATTGGTTGTGTGCAGGAGTCCAAAAAGAGATCTGTATTTCCCACCGGAAGTCCTGGTTGTAGAGAACCTAGATATTATCTGTACTGAACCAGAGATATTCTGGTAAAGGATTGTCTTCTATTCTGCCAAAATATATCTTGGCACTGAGAGACTCTTAACCTGTAAATACTGTTTGAACAGTGGTGAGCATTCCTTTACATTTTTGGTTATTCTTTATGTTTGGGGAAATGACCAAACCATTTAAAGAAAATCCATACAGAATACATAAAAACAGGGACTAGAAACTGGAAGCAGTCTATCAGTCTCTGAATGACAGCTTGTGTGACCAGCTATCTGGAATTTTGTAAAAAATTATATGTCATTGGTGAATATCAAAATGATTTATATAAGATGCTTATGTTACAAATGCATTAGAACTGTATGTCATGTGTATATCAAACTGCTTGTACAGAGGTGTGCGTGTTGAAACTGTATTTATAGAGGACTGTATTTGAAATGTAACCACAGTCTGCCCTACTGGAAGAGAACAGAAATGTGCATGCACTATTGTAATTGTTTAAATGTATATATATCAAGAGTGGATACTGGAATACACAAGGCTAAAATCAGTCCAGCAAACTTCAGAAAAATAACTGAAATTAAATTACTTTATGGCCAGACCATAAAATATGGTATCTTTCAATTTTCAGTGCAGCAAGAGACACAAGGTCTGTACTAGGAAACTTTCTGGATTATCTTTAGAGTGAATTAATTGCTAGTCTTGAAAGCATGAAGGAATGCAATTGTTTTATGACTTCTAGCATCTGCCAGAGATCTGAGGAGAAGACCTTGTCTGTATATTTTACAGGTAGATGCTAAATACTGCCAGCTTCATCAATGGTTGTTTTGCCTGAGAACTAAGTCAGATGACAAGAAGTGATACCATACTACAAGCTATCCCAGCAGTAATATTTTAGATATTATTTTGAGAAGTCTGTTAGTGAGACAGAGCATTCTGCTTTCTGTCTTGGACTGGTCAACAACTAGAAGATCCATTCACCACATCTGCCTTTTTCTATCAGTAAGTTCTTAGATTATAGTGTAATTCTCTTAGATTCAGTCAGCAATATGGTGAAGCTTAGTTTAGATATTTTTCTGTATTTATTTAAGACTGTCCCACAATGTTTTTTTAAATATTTCCTGTGGTCTTAAACTCTGATGTCACTGTGAATATATAGTTACCGTTGTCTTGTTCTTTTATCATTTATTATAAAATATATTTAAATCTTTCATTATGGCTGATCTGTGCAGAGATATTGAAGTTTTGAGAGTACTTGCATATTTATTTGGGGACACTGTGTTGGCCACTTCTAATAGCCTTGCTCTTGGTCAAACTAGCATTTGCATTAATATTAATATTACACAGTAAGATTGGACACCCTTTGTTAAGAGCCTTAAAGTAACTGATAAGGAGTGACTGGTGGCAGTAATAACTGCCTTATAGTCTAGGCAGAAGGGGGCATAGCTAGTAAACCTGTGTCATTCTTTCCCAGGTGTGTGTATGTGTGTGTGTGTGTGTGTGTGTGTGTGTGTGTGTGTGTGAGTGTGTAAGTAAATCAAACCTCAAAGAGTGCATGTGTCAACTACTAGGGCAGGGACACAAAGCACTGGCTGGACAGAGAGGGAGCTGGGGATCTTGGCTTGGCCACTCAGTTGAGATCTCAACTCTATAGCTGTGTCAGTGGGAAGTCTTACTGGTGATCTGGAGGAAGATTGAGAACCCCCCCAGACTGACTGTGGTCTCTGTGCTGTTAAGAGAAGTTGCACTTTATGCAGAGAGCTATATCTGGAAATACTGTGTGTGTACCTGTCATCCTCCCAGTGAACGTTCCCTTACTGTTGCCAGTGGTGAGCACTGAGTCTCCTTGATTACTGGTCCAGTGGTAGGGTCGTCACAGATTGATCTACTTATCAATGCATGTTAACCTTTACCCTTCCCCTGTGAGTAAGGTAGAACAGAGTGGTGAAGAAAGTGAGCTCAGTGTCACTGAAGAAGAAATATTTATAATTAAGACTTTTTTGATTAGGTATATCAGATTATATAGCTGAGATTTGTCTGCTACCAGACTATTTGGTGAAGGAAGATTTAGAAACGCAATTTAGAATTATTTGAGAATTGCAATTAAATCCAATTAGAAAGTGGAGTTTCAACATCATATAGCTAGTTGTTCTTATACACTTTATGGGTAAATATACATATATATATATATATATATATATATATATATATATATATATATATATATATATACATATTTATATGTGTGTGTATGCAAATATATATACATATGGTTTATTTCAACAGATGCCAAATATTTTGGTGAGATTAGTATGATGGAAATATAATGAATTATGGATGGACGAAGACATAAGAAAAGATGGAAGAGTTTGAAGGTTTATGGTAACCAGAGGAAATGACACGTAAAATAATTAAATTGAAGAGGAACTCTGAGTGAGCAGATGGAAAAAGGAAAGTTGTATTAAGCCTACTGTTAAGTAGGAGGAGTGGATTATATATATCCACTAGAAAAGGGCCAGAAAAAAACATGGGAAGATGAGTCCAGAAGCAAGATGCCCGATTTTGGTTCCAACATACCAAACAATTCTATGTTTCTGTTACAGGCCAAATGAAACAAAAGGTGTTAGAGGAGAGCTTGCGTTATTGTGAGAACTTAAGTGAACTGAATACGCAGTAGGCCATTTTGTTTTTATACAATGTGAAAGAATTAGAAAAGTCTGTGGAGCTATATTAAGAATATGTTGTGGATGAATATGCAAAATGTCAATATGGATGCTATTTGTAGCCTAGAAATACTAATACTGAAGATGTAAGTGTAGACAGGATAGCACAAGGATTTGTAAAACAGGGAAGTGGAAGAACAACTGCATGAAATATTGTATAAGAAGGTGTGGATTTGCTAAGAACATGTTAGACCTGAAGAGGAATTTGAATGGATAAACAATACTGAAGAGTTGTTGCACAATTATGATGTACTGCTGCAGTTTGGGAAATATTTTATAATTTAAACTCCTAATCATTGCAATAAGTGCCATGGGATCTCTTGCATTCACTAAAGCAACCTGCAGCTCAGACAGCAGGAATCTTGGTTTAGTGCCTCACCCAAAGGATGGCACCTCAGTAGTGTAGTATCCCTCTTACATTGCACTTCAGTGTCATTCTCAGATAATTAATCCAAGCATGTAGTGTGCCCTTGCCCCTGCCCCTAACCCCACCCTGTAAATTACTGGTTCCTGCATATTAATGTACCAAAACTCAATTCTCTAACACCACTTAGCAAAATATACAGGCACACCATCACAATATCACACATGCACAGAGCACAAGTCTGTGACACAGCAGGTAGCACATATGCCTTTAGTGCAGGAACATCAGAAGACTGTGAGTTCTGTTTCCACCCCTGGTACATGGTACATTTCTAGAACTTATATGAGTGTAAAATAATTTTTGTTCTCAATTTCTTCAAATATGATCATTTTGATAAATATAGCATTATTTGTTTCATATTTTATTTCCTAGCTCTTTACAGCCCTTATCCTCAGCTGTTTCTCATTCTTTCCTGTCTGCCCAACACATCTCGCAACTGCTCTGTCCAGGTTCCCTTAGTGTAAACCTTTTGGGAGTATGCCCCATGACATCTTAGGGAGTCAACTGTAACAGTGACTTATGTAGTTTCTGCAAGTTAGGAATCCACTGGGAGAGTTGCAGTCATTGAGATAGAAGCTACCAGCCTTATAACAGTCAGGCAAAGTCCCTAGTTATGGGAGTGATTAGTGCAATGACATCTGATACATCATTGTTATCTCCTGTAATCCTAGGAGATAACTTATGAAGCTCCTGCTGTCCACCAGAGTTCACACAGGTATCAGGATTCCAGCAAATTCCACCCTGGGAAAAAAGAGATGCTCATCAGTTGCTTCATCCTATTCCCTTCCTGGCTAACCCCACCAACAGTCTGAGTTTGTTCCCAAATTTGGATCACTAGTAGCACAAGCGGATGTCCAAATCTATGCCATTGAGACACTTTGGATGAATATACTGGCTGCTGCTAGACTGCACAGTTCAACTCCTGCCTTTCACAATTATATTTTCAGTGTGACATAATTTAGAATTTGCAAATATTAAATTGACTGCCAGTTGTCACCTCTGGTCCATATTTCTATTTTACCAGTTTTCAAAAAGAAAAGAAAAAGAAAGTATAATGCACATTTTCAAAATCTTTCTTCATATCAGATTCAAACTCTGTCGTAACAAAGAAAAAGTTGAACAATATTGTTTCTATATGATGTAAGTTCATTAAATGTGTAATCTTCCCATGGTGAAGTTTGGCTGTTACTTTTCACTCTGTCTAAATGCAGACAATAATCCATAGTGGATTCAAATTAAATGTCATGCATAGCCTCCCTAGGAACGTGTATAATTGGTCTGAATTGTTGAGGCATAAATCTCAGGGGTTTAATCAAATGAGACCAAGAAGTACCTGTCTGGTGGATTAACAACAGGTCTTTTATAAAGAAAACAGAGTTTCTCCTCTCCTGGTTGCTATGGCTACAAAGGATGGTTCAGCTCATTTTGTCTTACTTCCTGATAATGGCAACGTGCACTTACCTCTTACACTACTGACACATGCTTCATTGCACATGGGTTACCTATTTTTAACATTCTCCCCATTCTCTGCATTCGCTGTATCTCTTTAAACTTAAACATGTACTTTAAACCAAAACAAGTCCTAAATTGTGACCTGTGACTGAGGTGCAGAAATAGCTGTTATATAGCTTGTAAAAGTAGTCTGACGTCAGCCAGCACCCCCGCCATATCTTCTTATATTCCCAAAGTTGTAATAGCCTCATTAAAATTACTGAATTTGCAGCTGTCTATTACAAAGCATCCCCCATCTCCTCTTATAGGAAGTGATTCAACAGCACCCAGTGCAAAATGTTGAAGAATTTCCATAGTGCCCTTGTCAAATTACCCTAGCCATTAGAATGCCATCTCAGATCTCCAGTAAAAATAGTCTGCCTCTAGTGAGACTAATCCAGTAAATAATAACAGGGGAGAGGGGGGTGGGGGCTTGGCAAGAAGGAGAAGAAGGAGTGAAGATTATTTCCACAGAGTTATATTTCCAACTTGCTTCCTTCACTTCTATGTTCTGCTGTTCTAAGTAATTATATACAGCTTCATAAGCTTTGTATTTTGTGCCTGACCATTTGACAAGCTTTATCCCTTGGACTGAAGTTTACATAATCAGGCAGACCACATGGTAACATGCAAGAACTGGCAGACAAACTGGATAGATTAAGGTATCTAGGAGATGATAAATCAGCTCTGATGGTGTAGACGGATTAAGCCATGACTACAACCCAGACAACTCAAGTTCAGTTAATGACTCCTGCTGGAGCTGGCTGTGTTGAAGAGGAATATCAGGGATCTGCCTGCTTGTGTCTTCCATGAGAGGAGGGTTAGAACATGCATGGCATTGCTCACATCCTGTTATTGGTCATGGGGTTAATATAAGCCATGCACTTCAGCATGAGGCAGGACAAACAGAACAAAAGACCAGTGTTAATAAGACGTGAGTGTACAGATGTCCAGGGGCTTTCTCCTCTTGTCAGAGCCCCCCTTTGGAGGCAGTACCAGGAGAAGAGGTTCACTTCTCAGTGCAAAGTTTCCTCTATCCCCTTACTATCTTGCCATGGCAGCACAACCACAGCGGAGAATAACCAGTAGGGGATGTAGAAAATACAGGCAAAATTGCATATTAAGCTGATAATCAGCTGCTACATATGGAAAACGTCTCCTGGATGATACTGCAATAATGAAGTCAGACCGTAATCTCCAGCAGCAACACTTGGAGTACTGTGTAGCTCCCATCACCATTAGTGAATCAGCCTAGAACATACAAGCTGCACATACCCAAACCTGCTCAGCAACATTCACAGGCCATAAGAGGGGAGCTCTGTTGTCATGGTGATAGCGCAGATGTACAGGAATACTGTTCCTGAATAATATGCATCTGTTTCATTTCACATTCAGTCTCAGTAAGCACACTCATCTCTGATGCCAGGAAAATCAGAAGGAGTGTCTCCTTGTGCAGAAAGAGCATAGAAATGTATGCAGGTTTTGGAGGACCACTTTGGTAAAGCATTGAGTCTAAGCCCAAACCAGTTCTTTGTTAATGAAAGAGCTCACCGAGCCTTCAAACTACCTGGCTTGCATGAAGCCTGTTATAGACAAATATACAACACCCATTAATATTCCAAAACGTGCATGCTGATTAGCCAGCAAGCCCGTTGTAAATCCCACAATATACCACTGAAAAAAGGTCCAGTCGCCCGGACTTTTTTTCCATTGGTATAAAGTGCTAAAAAATTTTTTTTAAACAAAAGAAAAAAGAAAAAAACAAAGCAACAGAGACTTTCTTTTCTCCATTGCTTCTGTTTCAAAGCATTGACGTACTGAGTATGCGTGGGATGCAAGTCCCATACGCATGCTCAGTACATCAAAACAAGGAAGCAGTGTACCACAACCAGTGGAAGAACAGTAATGTGCCATTATACAAAGACATTATTTAAGAAAAGTAAGCATTTTTTTTCTTAAATAATTGTATAATAGCAATAACCAACTCAGTGGTTGTGATATATTGAAATTTACCCATGGTTGGCTTTATTTAATCACACCAACCGTGGGTAAATCTTCAATATGCCACACCACATCATCGGTTATTGCTTAAATACTATTTAAACTAATGAATCTAAAAGTTTAGGTATTCTCCATATAGCTAAGGACAGCTCTTTCTATTGTATAACAACAGAAGCAACCTGTACTTGAATATTGCACTAGTGGATGTACTTAACAGGTAGGCATTCTCACCAGTCAAGTCTCTTTCTTGTGAGTATAACCTACTCACAACTTGTAAATATCCAGAAAACCTTTGCATTTGAGTTCAAGGTTTAGCTTATTTATTTTCTTCCCCAGCATGACACTACAGTTCCTTAATGATCGTCTGATAAAGCAATCAATTCTGAATGAAACTCCAGTTAAAACTCAACAGTCTGCTATGCTATCGGCAGGCTTTCCACAAAGATTCAAATGTATATCTAGACCCTGAAAATTCACTGCAGATCTCATATCTACCACTCCTCCTTGTTTCTGGAGCCCTAAAACGGGGGATAATTTAGAGAATTGCTGTAGGGGAGAATAGAATGAAATCTTGAGCCAGACAACTATTTGAAGAGGAGTCTGAGTTCAATATTGTTTTGATCCTCCATCTCGTGAAAACTGTGGCAAGGTATAGGTACCATCGACAACACAGCAGCAGACAAGACAACTGCAGATATTTTACCACCTCCCTGCATAGCCAAAGGAATTGAAACAATATCATAAAAAAGTATCAAAAAGGGAGTGAGATTCCTAAAGTTAAAGGAAAGAAAAACAAGATGTACATGAGAGTAATCTGTTCAGTGTTTGAGAAGGGCCTGTTTCTTATGTGAGAGTGTACTTATTTAGAATTACATGTTTAGTAAGAGTGATGAACTATCACATTCTCACTGAATATCAAACACCTACAGAAAAATGTATGGACCCGGGAGGGTTGCTAGGCAACACTCCCACCATGGTGCATAGTTTACTTTGATTTTCTTTTACTAGTTGTTGAGTCTGTGTATGGTTTAGTGCATATCTGTAAATGAGATTTCAATTTTTATTCCAATATACTGCATTTGAATGTAGTTTGAATAAGTTTAAAGCTGAGCTGTGTTGAGAAATGCAAAATAGTGTCAAGACATAGTGAGTTACTTGGTAATGGACCTTGTGTTTGTAACCTTAGCAGATAGGCAAAGGATGGTGTAACTGTTGTCTTAAGGCATCTGTTAGGTTATAAACTCTTAGAACAAAATATATTAGGAGGCAGTACTTCAGAATAGCTTTCCTCTAAACTCCTCTGTTGCTCAGCCACAACTGGAAACATCTCTGGGAATAAATTGATTTACCACATCTGTTTATTGATTTTGTTCAATTAACTAGATGTTATGAAGGCGCACATTTTTTCACTTCTTGTAGCTTGGAATTTATCAAGGTTCTAAACTGTATTGCAGATTGCAGATTAAACTATTCAATAAGCAGAAAGTCATATAAAATCCAAGAAAGTAATAAATGAATTAATGTATAAACTGGGACTATTTGACATAAGGGAAGTATTTCATCCAGATGTGGAAGAATTTACTTTTACATTCCCTTATCGTTTCAGTTCAAGTCATGTAGACAACTCCTCAACCTCCAAGAATTTGATAAAGGATATACATATACACCCAGTCCACCTAAGTGTGTATTTTGTTGCCTCCTGCAATTTTTCATTTTTGTAAATGGTCAGTTAATGTAAACCTTGTGGAACAACTGATAATATAATAGTAAAGGCCTCAAACCTAGTCAGAAGTATTAGGAAAGGAATTGCAGTAGTCACACACTGCAGATCTATAGGAAGTATCCCTATAAGAGTGTGGTGGGAAGATTTAAGGATACATGTAGAGTCTATGGGCGCGGGCTAAAGTTTCATAGTTTTGTAGTTTTGGTAAGCTGTGCAAAGGTCAAAGACCATCATAATGCTGGCTCCAGGTTCTTAGAGTAGATTTTCAAACCAAACCAAGTATCTAAACACTTCTTGAATGATTCTAATGAGTTACATTTCCTTACTTGTTATGGTAGTATGTTCCATGATCTCACAGTATTTTGGGTGATGATCTCATTACTTACAAAAAGTCTGATTCTCATTGTGATGCCCCACCACTGGGCCAGTAATCAAGGAGCCTTAATCCACACTACTGGCAATAGTGGGGGATGTACATTGGGAGGATGACAAGGTACACACACAGTATTTCCAGATGCAGCTCTCAGCATCAAGTGCAATTTCCCTTAAGAGCACACAGAGACCACAGTCTGTTTGCGGCTGGTTTCACCCTCTTTCTCCAGATTCCCAATAAGGGTCTTCACTGGCACAGCCATAGAGTTGAGTCCTTAGCCAGGGTTCCAAGCTAAGTCCTCCAACACTCTCTGTCCAACCAGTGCTTCGTGTCCTTACCCAAGCAGCTGACACACACACTCTTGGAGATTTGTTTTATACACACATACACAAACACACACACACACACACACACACACACACACACACACACACACACACACACACACACACACACACACATACACACACCTAAGAAAAGCTGTCACAGGCTTACTAGCTATGCCCTCTTCTGCCCAGAGTATAAGGTAGTCTTCACTGCCACCAGAAATCCTTATTTTCTACTTTAAGGCCCTTAACAAAGGGTGTCCAACCTTACTGTGTAATGTTACTATCAATACAAATGGCAGTTTGATCAAGAGCAAGGCTATTAGGAGTGGCCCACAGTGTCACCAAATAAATATGAAGTACTCTCAGAACTTAAATATCTCTACAAAGATCAGCCATAATGAAAGGTTTAAATATATTTAATAATAAATAATAAAAGAACAAGAAAATATTCAGTATATAATTACTGTGACATCAGAGTTCAAAATCACAGGAAATATTTAAGACATCATTACAGGACAGTCTCAAATAAATAAAGAAAAATATCTAAGCTAAGCTTTGCTATATTCCTGACTATATTAAAGAGAATTACTATACTGTTCATAGGCTCATAGGAGGTTACTAGGCTAATGGCCCTGGGGCCCTTACAAGCCTAGCCAAGAGTTTATCCCCAAAAAGAAACCTCAGTCAACACCTGTCACCCCTGTCGATGAGGGACACAGGTGGAACCCCTGGGACAAATATGTGGGTTCCCATCCACTCATCAAGGTTATGTTTGAAGACGGTTAGTGAGGTACTCGGATGTGTATGGAAAGTCTATTCCAAAGACAGGGTAGCCTCTGGGAGACAAACCTGTCTCTCCAGCAGGTTTTGTTTATGGCACATATTAGATTCAGGCCTTTTGAGTGGGTAATTCGCAAAGATTTAGACTTATGGATATGCAGCATCTCTAGTAAAGTAGGGTCTGAGATTGCCTTGTAAGTGAGACACAGATCACCTCTGAGAAATCTGTATGATATCTAGTAGAGTGATAGCAATTTGAGCCTGTCCACATAGGACAGGTGTTGGAGGCAGTGGATTCCCTTTGTGAGGAATTTCTGTGGGCTTTCCAGTTGGTGCAGATGCTTGAAGAAGTACATACTCAATTATTGGTGTAATGAGGGAGTATTATAGAGAGGTAATAACCTCCTTTTTTCTGGATGCAATCCCTTTACTTATGAGATGAACCAAGTAAAAGGCTTTTCTGACCACTGCCGCTTCATGATGGCCGAATGTGAGATTGTTATCAACCTGAGTACCTAGGTCTCTAACCACAGGTTGCGTACTTAAGGGGTTGCTGTTGATGTGGTAACCAGTAGGGGATGTGATTTTGCTGAATGGTATGATGATACATTTTTTTTTTGCATTTAGCGTGAGGCCATGACTTTGGCACCAGTCATTATTTGTTGTGAGACCCTCTTGCAGTATGTTAACATCATTTGGGGAGTCAATGACAGCACCCAGCTTAAAGTCATCCACAAACCTGGTCAGCCACAGGCCTTTTGTCTTTGCCTGGACCTCTGAGAAGTAGATGCCAAACAGTAGGTGTCCCAGGACAGATCTCTGGGGGAACTCCACTAATGACAGGTCTGCTATCAGAGGTGGATGTGCCTATTTTGACCTTGAGGGTCCTGGCAGTGAGCCAGTTGGCCATGCACCTGATTAGATAGGGATTTACACCAAGTTGTGTTAGCTTTTCAATGATGCTGAAGTCGGGAATTGTGTCAAAGGCCTTAGTCAAGTCAAGGTGAGCTGTAAATACTGACTTCCCTCATCCAGGGCCTTGGTGACAGTCTCAAAGAAGTCAACCAAGTTCAACAGGCAAGATCTACCCTTGACGAATCTGGACTGGGTGGGTCAAGTGCCTGGAAATTGCCTATGTCCTTGTTTATGACAGCCATAATAATATGCTCCATGGCTTTACATATCAGACTTGTCAAGCTAATGGGAAGATTGTTTCCAGGGTCAGTAGTGGCACCACCTTTGTGCAAGGGGACAACAATGGCTGTTCTCCACTCAGTTGGAATGAAGCCTGTACTTAGGCTGTGGTTGAATAGGGTGCTCAATGGAGAAGTCAGTTCTTGCTGGAGATGGTGCAGAATACAGCCTGGGATACTATCAGTTCCCATGGAAGCTGTGTTCTTTGCCTTGGATAGGGCCTTTAACACTTGATCTATGGAAATATGAGGTGCAGGACAAGTACTGGGGATGTTGAAAGGGCGTTTGGGGGGACAGGTGGGTGAAGTTTGTGCTAAACCTATCTGCTATCAGGTTGTCTAAGTCAACTGGATCAGATTAAGTGATATTGCTAAGTAGTAATTTGGAACGAACCTGTGTGTTGCCATGGAGGTTCCTGATGTAACTGAAGAAGGCTTTTTGGTTTCCCGTTCTTTTGGAGGCTAGTTTTGATTCATAATTGGCTTTGGAGGTTTTTACTAGTGATCTAATTTGCTTGTTGAGGCTAAGGAGGGGATTTGTTGAGGCTAAGGGGGGGGGTTCTAATTTGGAATTTGTTCCTTTTTACCCTTGGACAAGTTTCTTCCTTTTGTTGTAAAGCCTGTTGATAAAAGATGTCCAGCAAACCGGTTTGTGTTTCCTTCAGGAGCAGGTTTTTGTTCTGTTGGGTATGGTTGATTCCTTGCAGTTGTACAGGTACTTGTATACTGCATTGGTGTACTGTTAAGTATAGCTGTCTGTATCCTCTGCGGTGGGTGGTGGTGTGAAGCTACAGATACCCTCGATTAGGAGATTGTAGCCAACTTTTGAGAATTCTTTTAGCTTGATTATGGCTTGAGAGTGTGTTGGGTGGAATAGAAACTTCAAATGCGTCAGTCCGATGATCTGATCTCCACAGGAAAGAAGATACTATGGGAGTGGTGCAGCAGTCGCCCATGTTGGTAAGAACCAAGTCCAGAATGTTAAGTCCCCTTGTGGGAGATGAGACAAGCTGGTCTAGTGCTTTAGAACTGATGTAGTCAAGGAATCATTGTGTGAGTGCATTAGTGCAGGAATAGTTCACCCAGTCTATGGTGGAGTAGTTGAAGTTACCAATGATCAGGGTGTTAGAGGTTACCTTGATGGAGTCAAGTGGATCCAGGTAAGAGGAGTGGGCGTCCTGAGACATGGAAGTGGATCAATAGCTGGCTATAACTTAGATGGGTGTCTTGCCAACTATCAGTTGCACCTGGTGTAGTTCCAGTGCATCATGCTGGCAAACCAGTCTGGAGGTGTGCCTGTCCTTACTGAAGGTAGAGACTCCAGCACCCTTAGTCTTCCTGACCTCATTTTGGTGCCAGAATGTGTGAAATGAGGTATAGCCTGGTAAGGCAGGGGTGCTGTCCGCAGCCCTGAACCAAATTTCCATAACCACACAGAAATTGTCATCTTCCAGTGCAAGGAAAGCCTCCAGTGAGTACATTTTCAGGTGAAGGCTCCTAACATTAAGCAGTATGACCTTCAATTTGCTTTTTGACTGATCTTTTATGTTGGTAGATTTGTCTTTGCGACATTGCCTAAAAAAGGCACAATGGTAGAGGCCAGGATCCAGAAACCCAGTGGTAACAGGTAGAGGCCATCTCTGGCAAACCATCAAGGCCTGTCAACCATGTCATCCCCGGCAGACAGATATTGGATCCCCTTGGAATGACACCAGAAACTAAGCCAATTGTTGAAGTCAATTATTTTTTTTTTTTTATTGTGGTATCATTCTTGGTGAAGGTAGGATGCTGCTTATGGCTAGGATCATACCTGCCTGGGACATATACTTTGTGAGCTCAATCATGTCTCTCTTCATATAGTCCAGGAAGGTACATCTCAAGTCATTCACGCCAACATGGAAAATGACAGTCATACTTCTACTTGTTGTGGAGAGGCTTAAATGCGTGTGGGATGTGGTAGATTCTGGAACTAGACAGACAACTAACCGTGACCATCTCCTTGTCGAGCCTGGTGAGGGGGACATTGGTGTGTCTCACAACTTAGTTGCCAATGACTAGTATGTTTGGTTTATTATTATGCCTTGTGGGCTGTGATAGTTTATTGTTTTGCCTTACTGGCTATGTTTGTGAGACACTGGTGTGTTGTCTGCTGTATGTGATGTGTTTGGTGTTGTGTGTGGAATGTTCTTGAGTGTGTTTTAGAGGTCTATGCTGTTTAGGTAAGTTTTTATTGAGGACCTTTGCATATGTAGGTGTGTGCTGTGCTTGGCTATGTGATGTGAGTGGTGTGGTGTTTGTGCTGGCAATCTCCACTTTGGCAGGAGTACTGACTGTGGGGCGAGAGACCATGGATTCCAGGTTACTGATGTAGATGCATTTCTTGCAAGTAGAAGAATTATGTGCTCAGTGAAGAGGGCTGTCAGTAAACATGAGGCAGTTGCTACGCTGTCTCAGTATGCTCATGTCAACAAGGCTGACAGGAGAAACTAATGGGAATTGTCCAGACATAGTGTTCTGAATACTTGGGTGAACTTATGGAGAGAGGGTTTTGATAAGGGTTGTCCACAAGTGTATAGACCACAAAAAACTTTTTAGATGTAAAGTAACTGGCCTGAAGCACAAGTGCTAAAACCAAAACTAAGATGTTTAGAATAACAGATAAATTTAATCAGGCTACTAAAAAGCAGTAATAAATGCAGCAGAATAAATGCACTTGAACACTTAACAGCATGCAGCAAAATAAGGTAATAAAGTAGGAATAACTCAATTACTGTAAAATCACCTGAATAAAGTATGAATTTATTTATTTATTTTTTGTTAAGTGGAGAGGGAGGAAACAGAAGATAGTTCAAGATTAAGAAACTAAGGGGGTTGGCCTTCCCAAATTCTCTCTCTGTACTCAGTAGACTGAGTCAATGAGATGAGGCAGGGAGGAGTGTCCAAATTCAAAGAAGCAAGGGGGAAAGTCATTCCCAAATGATCTCACTGTACTCAGTTGAGTGAGCAAATGAGATGGGAATGGGAGGAGTGACCAAAGTCAAATTTAAAGCAGGGGTGGGCAATTCCAAAGCCACCAATTTAAGAGTACAGCAACACTTAGGTAGGGGCATAAGAGGACAGGAAAAGCAAACAAAGCAGACAGAAGGAGGCCAGAGGCCAGCAATAAACAATGAAGCAAATATATAAATGCAGTGCAGTGAAAATCAAGTGCAAAAAAGTATACTTATCAGTTTGGTATATCAGATACTTATAGAAACCAACACAGCCAGATAATTAGCTCTTCTGTATCAGGTCTGCACAATTTCAGAGAAATGTAAGTCTTTGTACTAGAAGTACAACAGAGAAAATAAACCTCAGGCAATCAGGTAAACACAGAGGTGTTGGCCAATAGCTAACACCTGAGGTGGACTGACTCCACAGAAAGCAAAGCAACCCCCACCTGAAGCTAGCTACTGAACTACCCTGAGAAACAAACAAAGCAGACAGACAGAGGACAGAGGACTGCAATAAACAATTACTTACTTACTCAGAGCAAGTCAAACGTGTGGTGAATGGATCTTGTAATACACGCAAAAGGATTACTATGTAAGTAAATACTGAAAAAACACCTATAAGTGCCCAATGAATTAGTTCCAAACATTAACCAAACAAACACCGACCAAAGTAAAAGTGTGAATACCACTAATTTTATTTTATAACCAAAGCACGAACAAAACAAAATACGAACAAAACAAAAATTGAAAGTGAGTTAAGCGCTTTCACCCATTGTCACAGGGTTTCATCAGAACTCTTTGGTTAATGTTTTGAACTAATTCATTGGGCACTTATAGGTGTTTTCGCAGTATTTATTTACGTGGTGAATGGATCTTGTCAGGTCCAAGACAGACTACAGAATGTTCAGTCTCTCTAAGAAAGTTCTGAAATTAATATTTCAAATATTAGTGCTGGGAAAGCTTGCAGAATGACATCATTTCTTGTTATCTAACTCCTAGTTCCCAGGCTCCAAACAACCATTGATGGCAGCTGGTAGCATTTAGAATCTACCTGTAAAAATACATATACAAGAGTTTTCCTAGGTCTAGGCAGATCCTGGAAGTCATAATACAATTACCTTCCTACACATTTCAAAACTAGTAATTATTTCACCTTAAAGACAATAGAGAAAGCTCCCTAGTATGGACATTGTGTCTGTTGCACTGAAACTGAAAGATAATATCTTTTTATGGCCTAGCCATAAAGTAATTTAATTTCAGTTATTTTTCTGAAGTTAACCTCCTGTATTCCAGTTTCTATAATTAAAATATACACATTTAAACAGTTACAATAGTGCATGTGCATTTCTGTTCTTTTCTATTGGGGTATGCTGTAGTTACATTTCAAACAGCACTTTGCAGACACCTTCAAGCAGTTTGATATACTCATGACATATAGTTCTAATACATTTTTAACACAAGCATGTTATATACATTATGTTTATATTCACAAATGACATATAATTATTTACAAAATTCCAGATAGTTGTGTGGGCAGCACCTCCTTTCATGAAACTTCTTTCCTCCCCAAAGACTCAAGCTAGTTTTTCAAGTGACCCTTGAGAAACGTTGCTTGAAGGGATGAGCCTATCTGGGAATGCATTACCCCATTTCCTGTTTTGAGATTCCAGCTGCCTTTGCATTGTTGACCCCATTACAGTGTTGCACTGTCATATCATATGCTTGAAACCCTAGGCTTCACCACAGTAACTAGGGATTTTTATTGGCTGGTTCCCTGTAGCCATAGATCCCCCTCAGACTTCTCCTGATTTTTACTGCAAATAGCACAAGGGCCTTCCTATCATGGTAAGGTTTCATGGTGTTAACATGGTACAGTTTGTGTCCCTCCCTCCCTAGCTACCTGCAGTTTGTTGTGCCTGACAGGATTAAGAAGCATAACCTGCTGACCCACAGCATACTCTTTAGCTCAAGTATTCCTGACATACCAGACATTTTTCTGCCATAGGACTTCTGTCAGGTTCTCCTGAGACAAGCACATGAGTTCTCTGAGCATTGTCCTGAGTTTTAGGATATATGACCCAACAAACTCCTTCTGGGATTCACACTCACCCTCCTACTCATCACAAATCATATCTAGAGGTCCCATCAACATATGCCCATACAGTAACTCAAAGGGTGAAAAATCTGTGGATTCCTGGGGCATTTCACTGTAAGCAAACAACAGATGGGGCAAATATTTTCCCACTCCCTCTTAAACTGGTCTGCAAATGTCTGTATCATGGTCTCTAGTATAGAATTTATCCTCTCCACCAGAAAATTAGTCTGGGGGTGGTAGGGGGTGGTCATTAAGTGCTTCACCCCACAGCGCTCTCATAGACATCCCAGCAAGTCTGATATGAAATTGACACCACTGTCAGGCAGCATTTTATTGGGGGAAACCTACCTTGCTGAAAATATCTAACAAACCATTTGCCACCATTTCTGCCTCAATGGAGGACAGAGCCACTGCCTCAAGGTATCTGATAGCATAACTACTACCACAAGAATATACTTCTGCTCTGTGAAACTTGGGGTACTCAGAGGCCCCACAACATCCATAACTATCCTCTAAAATGGCTCCTCAATCACAGGCAAAGGCATCAAAGGAGCTTTCACCTTGTCTCCTGCCTTGCCTACCTTTTGGCACTGCTCACAGGTCCTGCAGGACCCAGTTACATCTCTGGAAATCCCAGGGCAATAAAAGTTCTGCATAAAATGTGCCTTTGTATGCTTTATGCCAATATGACCTGCAAAGAGAATGTCATGGACTATGGATAGAATTGCCAGATGATAAGCTCGGGGCATTACCATCTGCCTGTATTCTCTCACCCTCTAGCCCTCTCTCAGGGGTCCACTCTCTTTACAGTAACCCTTTGTCCCAGTTTACAGATTCCCACTTTCCTTGAGAATCAGGTGCCTCACTAGCGACCTCCCTCAGCCCTGGTAATGTAGGGTCTGAGAGCTGAGCCTGTCTCAATTCTCTTTTTGTAACCTTTCCTAGCTCCCCTTCCACAAGAAGTCTGGTATTCTCTGACAGTGGTGCCTCATTATCAGCCTGGGTACTATTACTACTCACCTCTGCCTTTGCAGTCACTCTGTCCAAGGGAACATCAGTACCCACAAGTAGCTGTGGCTCACCTTCATTCTCACTGTTATAAGGTAGCTCCCTCCCTGAAGTAGCCACCTCATCTCATCAGTCCTGGCTTCAAGTGTGTGGTCTGTCTTAGTCCCCTCCCCAGGCTACCGGACCCACATACTTGTCTCCAAGCCTGACTGATTGTCACTGCATGACCACAAGGTACTGCATTATCAAAATCATTGCATATCTGGACATCTGCAGGGATATCCTCAAACACACCTACATGCTTGCTTCCTTTTCCACCCTCCCAGTCAAGGTTAACCCTAGCCATAGGTATTTGGAATGGGATCCCTCCTAAAGCTCTAAATGGAGTAGATTGCCCAAGCAAGTAGTGCTCCTCTTTAACCATTGCAGGCTTCGCAATGGTTAGGTTAGAGGTTGTGTCAGTCTTAGCAGTAGACTGTTTTCCATCTAATAAGATAGGATATAACCTCTTGTGGTAGCTTGGTACCCTTGTTGTCTCCAGACAACTTACTGCTGGCGTTCTGTCATTCCCACTTACTGGCTCTTCCACCTTTTGTTCCCAACCTTGCCTCCATGGACATCTATATGCTACATGGCCCCACTGGTAGCATTTAAAACATTTAACCCTTGATCCTAGCCATGTACTTGAACTTGTGGCTTCCCCTGCTACTGGCTGACTCTGTTGGGGTGATTAAGTCTGCCTACCATGGGTTCCTTTAGATGCATGAGCAGCACTGGGTATACCTTTCCTGTGCAGTGATGCCCTGCATGCTAGGTATAAGTCTCCCTTTTCCCTAACTTATCTGCTGTATTGCATTGCCTATCTGCCAACCAGATTCTCATTTCCTCAGGCAAAGTGCTAAGGGCTTGTTTCTTCAACAGAAGGTCTGCCACTCCTTCAAAAGTGATGACCTGACACCCATTCACCCACCTATGAAAATAAGTGCTTAAGTCAGCAATATATTCACACACACTTTTATTTGCCTTGTATGTATGCTCATGAAACATTTTCCTATAAGCTTCAGGTGTTAACTTAAAACACTTTAATAAGAATTTCTAACACTATTGTAATTTAAGCAATCCATATCAGACAATTTAGAAATAGCATTTACAGCTTTACCATGGAGTAAGGGGGTCAGGAACTGTAACCAAAGCCTTGGTCAACATTATACTGTTTACATACCCTTTCAAACATATGAATAAAACTGCCAAAATTATCACACTCTGTAAATTGTGGAAGAAATTTGTTGACCTTTGTTGCTTCTGGGGTTCAGTTACTCCCTTCCCCATTACCTCCATGACCCTGGCGAAGAGTCTGCATCTCCTTTTCATGTTGCCTCTGCCTCCATACCTCTCAAGTGTACCTCATTACGAGGAACGTACCTCATTTGGGGTCTTAAAAAGTTCATGTTCCTCAAAGTTCCTCAAAGTTCCACATTGAAAGAGTCTGTCACACATTCAGTGTTAGGAATTTTTTTAAGTGAAATCCATGGTAAATAGAAATTAATCATATTAATTTATTAAAGGATTTTCTTTAAAAGTAAAACCAGCATATTTTAACCATCCTATGACTTTCCTATTTGAAGTTGTTAGTAAGCCATTAGTATGTGTTCCACATTTTGCCCATTTGTTCCACATTATGAAGGCGAGTGTTCCTCATTTTGGAGATGGAAGGTTGAGAGCTATGTCTGCCTCTCATTTTTCTCAGGTTCCAGATGTCTCAATCTCTCTGTTGATTCTAATTCCATTTGCTTCTGTTTCTCATTTTCTTCAGCCTTCAAATGCTGCAGTCTATCTGCTGATTCTATTTCTAAACATTTGGCCTCCAGTTCAAGTCCCTTTAACTCCACTCAGATTTTTAAGTCCTCTGAGACAAAGTTGAACTGTCCATTTTCTGAGAGTTGTACATCCTCAAGGCCAGTCTGGTTTACCTCCTGGTTGCTTGTCTGTGATGCAGCTGTGGTTAAGGCTGCAATCATTTCTGCTTTAGTCAGGATAGCACACCAGTTCTTTGGCTTGGCACATCTCAGCCAACTGGCTCCTTGTCAGCCTGCCATATTCCTCTGCTGACATCCTTGCCTGCTCTCCCTGACTAACTAAGCTAACAATAAATAAATAAATAAATGAAACTATTGTGATATGAAACTTTGAATGTTCACTGTATGTCTGTTTCAGAGTACAAACACCTTTTTACAGGCTACAGGAATTCAATATCCACAACACTGAATCTTAATATATGGTGTGATTATTCCACCACTGCCAACCAATAAATGTGATGCCCCAAAATTAGACCAGGACCCTCAATCCCCACCACTGGCTGCAGTGAGTGACATACATTGGGAGGATGACAAGGTACACCCACAGTATTTCCAGATGCAGCTCTCTGCATCAAGTGCAATTTCCCTTAAGAGCACAGAG
Organism: Protopterus annectens; assembly: GCF_019279795.1. NCBI lineage: Eukaryota > Metazoa > Chordata > Ceratodontiformes > Protopteridae > Protopterus > Protopterus annectens. The sequence goes on along the minus strand of NC_056728.1, from coordinate 452,633,010 downwards.
AGACCACAGTCAGTTCAGGTCTGGTTTCTCCCTCTTTCTCCAGATCCCCAGTAAGACTCTCCACTGACACAGCTATAGAGTTGAGTCCTTAGCCAGGCTTCCAAGCCAAGTCATCTAATACTCTCTCTGTCCAACCAGTGCATCTTGTCAATGCCCAAGTAGCTGGCATACACACTCTTGGAGATTTGTTTTACACACACGCACACACCTGTGAAAGGCTAGTACAGGTTTACTAGCTATGTCTCCTTCTGCCCAGAGTATAAGGTAGTTATCACTGCCACAGAACCCCTTATCAGCTACTTTAAGGCCCTTAACAAAGGGTGTCCAATCTTATTGTGTAATATTGCTATCAATACAAATGGTAGTTTGACCAAGAGCAAGGCTATTAGGAGTGGCCCACAATGTCACCAAACAAATTTGCACGTACTCTTAGAACTTAAATATCTCTACAAAGATCAGTCACAATGAAAGCTTTAAATATATTTAATAATAAATAATAAAAGAACAAGAAAATATTCAGTATATAGTTACAGTGACATCAGAGTTCAGAATCACAGAAAATATTTAAGACATCATTGCAGGACAGTCTCAAATAAATAAAGAAAAATATCTAAGCTAAACTTTGCTATATTTCTGACTATATCTAAGAGGATTACTATACTGTTCCCTATAGACTTACTTACTCAGAGCAAGGCAAATGTGTGGTGAATGGATCTTGTCAGATCCAAGACAGAATACAGAATGCTCAGTCTCTCTAAGAGAGTTCTCAAATTAATATCTCAAATATTTCTGCTGGGATAGCTTGCAGAATGATATCCTTTCTTGTCATATGACTCCTAGTTCCCAGGCCCCCAAAAAACACTGATGGCAGCTGGTAGCATTTAGCATCTACCTGTGAGAATACATAGACAAGGGCTTTTCCTCAGATCTAGGCAGATCCTGGAAGTCCTAAAACAATTACCTTACTACACATTTCAAAACTAGTAATTATTTTACCTTAAAGACAATAGAGAAAGTTCCCTAGTGTGTCTGTTGCTGCACTGAAACTGAAAGATAACATCTTGTTATGGCCTAGCCATAAAGTAATTTAATTTCAGTTATTTTTCTGAAGTTAACCTCCTGTATTCCAGTTTCCACTGTTAAACTATGTACATTTTTTTTGTTGTGTCTTTCGGCTTTTCCCAGTTAGGAGTCGCCACAGCGGAACTCCGGTCCGCTAATGATTGGTAGTTGATTTTTACATGCTGAGTTACCAGCCCTGATGCACAACCTTCAACGAAGGTATGCCCATTCATGCATGTCACCACGCAGAAGACGCTCTGAGAGTCGAACCGGACAGCATCTTACTATGAGGCGACAACGCTACCGCAGCACCACCACCATTTAAACAGTTAAAATAGTGTATGTACATTTCTGTTCTTTTCCAGATGGGTACACTGTGGTTACTTTTCAAACAGCACTTTATAGATACCTTCAAGCAGTTTGATATACACATGACATACAGTTCTAATACATTTTTAACACAAGCATCTTATATACATCATGTTAATATTCACAAATGACATATAATTATTTATAAAATTCCAGATAGCTGTGCTGGCACCAGATAGCTGTGCTGGCAGTATTGCCTTTCATGACACTCACATTGCTTTATTAAGAAAGAAGTGCAACCAAGCATATCCGGAGTATAACACAAATGCATTTAGGTTTTGTACACACACAGTTGCCTGGAAATAAATGACAAAACATATGTCTATATGGAAAGATCAGCTGCCCAAGCACAAGCTTTAGGTAACAAATATTGAAAACTGCTGGGGCTTAAAGTGAAACCGAAATAGAAACAACCAAAGCATTTCTAACATCAAAGCTAATGTCATAAATAATGTGTTTTTCAGTAATACCAGAAACTATAAACCAGTTCTGATAAAGGAAATGTTTCCATAGATATTATTAAATATTTCACTTGTAGAGTAAATCATACATTTCAACCTGTTAGAGCAAGAAATCTGGGCAAAGGCATGAATAATGGGGGGACAGAGGCCTAGAAATAGGGGCACTTTTTAAATACTGCTCTTACAAACTTAGAAAGTTGATAGAGTAACAGGTTATGAATTAGCATGAATTTTCGGAAGGATATGAATTCTGTAACTTACCAAACAAATAATGAAAATGGTTCACTGATAAAATGAGTGTCACGTCCCAACAACAAAGTCACTTGATTGTTCACTAAGTCTGAAACTTAAGTGAGTGCCATTATTTTCTAACTTCAAACCTCAAGGATTTGCCAATGATTTGCCAGAAAACCACAATTTTATGAGAAACAGACCAACAATATGAGGCATAAATCCAGACATTCTGAGAATATCTATAAAGTTGAAAGGTATGGAGTAAACCTCTTGTGTCTTTCCTTTTAAACATGCACAGTATTTATCTCAGTCTGTTGCTCTAGAGAAAGTTTGGGCTACCATAAGAAATACAGCAGCAAAAAAAGTATCTGGCACAGATGGCTTGATCTTTATAAATGCATAATTAATTCTCTTAACCACACTCTTATATATTCTCTGCTATCCTTTTTTCAGTATTTTTTTAGGAAAAGCAATAATTAACTTAACTTCTTTGCTCTCAGTTATCATTGCTCTCCCTAAATCAGAAAGGATGTTAGAAGAGTACAAAAGTATAGACCCACATATTTCTGAATTGTGTTGTTAAATCAGATGCTAAGAAGTTAGCAGACAGATTAAAACTGATATGACCATCTCTAAGTCTCCTAAACAGGCAGGTTTTGTTCTATGTCTCTCCAGCGATGATAGTTGGTGTACACAACATAGACGATTATGATTGGGTCACCAATCATAACCAACTTATTATGTGTTAGAGACATGGATGCTAAGAAATTTACCTCAAGAACAAAGCCAGAGATGTTAATGTTGGCATCCATGTTGAGAACACACGGAGACCCGATCATAATTTTTTGTAGTGCATGGAGCTTTATCTAGTCCATTAACTACTAGTTACAGAAAAAAATGCGTTTTGCCAGCTTTCAAAGCCATAAAACACTTAGTGAACAAAGAAAGGCAGTAACATACTCTCTTTCATTACTGAAAGTCAGGGACACATTACTGGCACAGACAGTAGGCAGAAATAATTCTGTCTTTAATTTTGCTGACGTCATTTGCTGATCAGAACTGGCTGGATTGACTGCCTAGTGCAATACCTGATCTTAACAAGTGAAGCAGGGGGTGCATAACATTTGTTAAGACTGGGTCTTCCACTACATAAATGCTTAACTGACTTGTCTTTTTCAGGATATCAGAGTATAATCACTGCACTGCATGCATTACATATTTATATGCATCAATGAAAACTGAACCCATTGTATAAATTCTGATCGAGTTTGAAAAAAACAACTTTGAGTGAATAAAGAAGGAATATTTTTTTTGTTTACCAAGAAGGTGGACTACTATGCTGACCCTTTATAGCCATGACCTTGGCTCTGAGAGCAACTTGGGCAGTATGTGCAACCATGGGTAAACATAATGCATATGTGAGTTGCATCATAAATTATGATTTTCAAAGAATAGAGAGAATACATGCACTTAGAAAAGTATTTTGAATATAATTAAACAATGTTTTTCCTATATACATAAAAGACATACCAGTAGTTTTCATTTTACATGAAGTAAAGATATGTTGGTAAATTCATTGTACCTTAAGCACTGCACAGTTTAAGAAAATATTACAAACCTAGACCACAGAGGTAATGAATTTCCCCTTTCGCTTTATTCAAGGAGTACAGACTGTATATACTTCTCTTCCTGCAACTCTTCACATGAACTACAACATCCCCTCTTTTAGTAATATAAGAGAAGAAGACAGGACTGCCTGGTGTCACCAGCCATTCATCTTATATCTGTAGAACCTACTAACATGCTGTTAAACAAGTGGAACAGTCAGTGTATGGTGATGATCACTACACAATGCAGTAACAAATGGTCAAATGTTCTCTCTCAGACATTACAGTTCACAGTAACAATGACAGTAAGCACACTGCTGTGAACAAACTGATTTATTGGGCAAAGATCCAAGGCTATAAAGTCTTAAGGATCATAGTGAAGCTTTTAAGAAGCTGGTATCAATCTACTTGCCAAAATAAAATGCACACAGTAGTGACAACAATTATTATTATTTCAATCATCTTGCTTTAAAATCTGTTTTAATGGTTATGTCTTTGTTTAAACCAGGAAATGGGCTAACAGGCATGCTTAAGCTGAAATTAATACAATTTTTTATTGTCGACTCCTGCATAACATTTTATAATTTTTACATCTTATAGCCAGAAATGCTTGTGCCTGTAAAAGGTGATTTTTGGAAACATTTGTGAGGCATGCTCTGATTTTTATTTCAAGAAGACTGGGAGAAAACCATAGCCATGGGTGCTGAACCACTATTATGGCTTGTAAGGCTATGACTAATCCTGACAACATTGTGTAACAATCACTTTGACATATTTTATAGGCACGTTTTATTATAATCACAATCACTATTGCATAATGCTGAAAAAGTAAGGACGTTTTGATTGGATTACATTAGTATACGAAGGATGCAAAAATAATGTTGTACTGCTTTATTTCAGTCTCTTTTATTATTAACCAAAGTTCATTTATCAAGGCACTGAGAATTATCATTTAGTAATGTGTCAGTACAATACGTAAGATAAATTGGTAAATTATATAGTTTTGCTCAAGTGCGCTCGTGATGTTAGACCATCAGGGGGGAGGAGCAGTGGATGACTGACCAATTTCAGTGGAGAGACATATTTGTTGGACAGGGGCAAGGGCCTCCCCTCTTGTATATATTGAAATCTGCAGTGACTGCTTTATTAATCTTTACTTTCTTCTCAGACAGGTCTCTCAGCCCTACTCACAGATAGTGGAACAAGAGAATACTGCAGTTATTTAGATCCATGCTGTGTTTTTATTCTCAGTAATAATGTGAAGCAAGCAAGATTTGCGTAACAAAGTAGAATATTTTTGTCCCAAAACAGAGTCAGGGCACTGGGAAGCAACATTATTTCAATTCACTGACTGTACCCAAAGATTTGTGTAGGTTTGTTATGGAACTTGTTTTGCGTGACACAGTATAAATCAACAAAATGAAGGAGAAGAGTAATATGCTATTAACGAAGTACTTCATATGAGGTAAACCCAGGAGGATGTCATCCTCCTGACAACATCATATTCAGCCAAGGGATCAGAAGCAGAAGTACTTTAGCACAGATATTGTTGAGGATATATTTAGCAGCCTTCATGAGATCTTTAGTGAGTGAAAAAACAGTGGCAGAACTCAATAATGTGTGAGGTGAACATAAAACAACTGTAACAGGGTATAGGAAGATGTGTAATACTAGTTACCAAGGGGCTGCAGTGCATCCATAAGGCATAAAAATAGACAGACAAGGCAGAGTCTGCAGTCCTAATATACTGACAAGTTCTTCTGCTTGTTTTTGCATCTCTTAATCATTTCAGGTTAAATGCACATTATAGTGCTTCAGTGATAAAACTAGTACAAGTAAAAGGAAATAAATGTGGTGACAATCGGTGATGATTTATTCCTATGTCCAGGGATACTATGAGGTGTAGTATCACTGATGGGGAAACGTCCCTCTCAGAAGAACAGAATACCTGGGTCTATATTATAAGATCAAAATTTCAAAACTTTGAATCTGATATGGTCGACACCATATGACTGAAGTTTTGAAACTGAGTCTTTTAATGCATATCTCCATACAGAGTGGAAAGGGAAGATTTCCCTTTTCTGCACTGTAGTGCGATCTCGGAGTTGGTATATTTAAGTAGCAGAGGATGTGGGTGGCACAGCCCGACCATGTGGGGGATGCAAGGGTGCTTGCCCCCCTGCTTAGAGCATTTAAATGGTTTGTTTTTGTAGGTTGTTGTGTTTGTATTACATTTTCAAATTTTCAAAACTTCGATCATATGGTGTTGACCATATCAGATTTGAAGTTTTGAAACTTTGATCATGTAATATAGACCCGAATACCTTACTGCTACAATGTCATCTTCTGTGCACATACAAGTATAACACACACATAAGTTTACAAAATGTAGGAAATAAACTCTTACATGAAAGCATTGCACCTTCCTGATATCCAACCATTTGGATGTGCAAAAACTTCAAAAAGTCAATTTATTTTGTTTTCTCGGAATGAGTTACTTAGTACTTTTCAAGATTTTAATCAAATGGCTTTGCACTTCTCTTAAGTAATTAAGAACCATTTGGGAAAGATAGGCAATCAAACAGAACTAATACAGAATGCCGTAGCGCATAGCAGAGGGATTTTTGTTAATAAAATGAAATTCAGTCAGCCACTACAGAAATGATAACATTTTATAACACTTCTTTTACTGGTCATTGTTTTCTGCCATTCATATATCCTAGATTTATAGGTGCTCATTTCAAATTCCATGAAGTGTATACCTTTCTTTTGCTCTCACTTTAGAATTTAATATTTGTTAGGCAATACATACACCCCACTATCTCACTGTTATGTCTTAACTGGAACTGCATTTGCTCTATATTTCTTCTGTTCTATTAATCAAATTTTCTGGAAATGATTGCACTGCACTTTTTATTATTGTGCATTTGTTTAGCAGCCTTCATAGCTAGAGTTTATGTGATGCATTTGCTGATGAAGACAGTCTCTTACACACGTCATCCATTGTTCTGTGATGGTGGCACTTCTTTGTTTCTCCTTAAAAAGTGTTACATTAATGACCTCACAGACTTATCTGACTAGGAATATGTAAGAAAAAATAGTAATATGTCGCACTTATGTTTGGAAAGAGAGAAGGTGCACCACTCATTTAAAATGTTAATCAATGTAATTTGAGGCAGTGAAAAGTGCTTTCTATGAGAATAATGTTTCTTGTCATATAGTTAGCAATATATCTGTATTGCTAGTGATTTTGAATGTCACTAATACTTGTACTAGGTTTCTTTTGCTTGATTACCAGTGCTGATTTTATAAGACAATCAAATAAGCTGGTATAACAGCTGTGTTTATTATCTGGTGAGTATAGTGATAGATTTTTCATTCCAGTCTTATACTTTTTCACCAAAAATTAATGAATTCATTTCAGTTTCCTGGATTGCTGATTAAACATTGAATCTACCGCTTCTCAACATTTATGCAATTCACAAGCTATACTATAATGCTGTCATAAGGAGTCTGATTCAGTCATTTTAAGGAAGAAGTCTGAAAATTACAATGGCATGTACCAAAATGCTGAGTGCTAAGTTTATTTAAATAATAACTTCATTGTATAAAAGATAATGGTTTTCTAGAAAATGAAGCGCATGAGATGATGGAGAAAGGGACCTCTTACATCTCGCAATATTTCCTACCATATTGCTATGTTGTGATTGTTATATATAAAGTCGGTTTAGATTGTCAGACATAGCAAATGCAACATTTCTGTAGCTGTTTATATCTGAAAATGTAATTTACTGGTTCACAGCAAAGGGGAGGGATAGTAGGTGTTGTCGCTTGTATTTCTTAGACTGTCACCCACCAATTACTTATTCAAGAAAGAAGTAGGTCAGAAATAACATAATGTGCAATAAAGCTACTGTAGGACTAACAATGTTGTAAGAAAACTCACCCTTTCAGCTGTGGTGCAATGATTAGCCATGATAATTCACACTGCATTGTAAGCTATATGATGCCACCAACCTGGCTTCATTAAAACAAGCCTCTTCGTTTCACCTGCCTCAATATATTCTCCATATTTATCAGGGACAGAAGCTTGAATAAACAAAAAATATTGTTTACTCAGCAAGAGGCAGACCTTGCAGATGCAGGAATTAAACTTAAATATACAGAAATCCTCCTGCATAACCTAGGTGCAGTTTATAATCATAATTACATGTTTTAATTTCTAAGAAATAAAACTGGGTGCCTCTGAACTCCTGTGCAATGGCAGTGTACATTTTTAGTGGTTTATAAATATGTAATTAGCAGTTTAATTTCCTCTGTGGCTTAGCTAGCCCTAAGGTGCTCGTTATTAATGGGAGAAAATGTTTTTGCTAACAGGCGGTTTTACTGATTCAACTTCAGCTTTGCACTGCCCTCTGCTGTTTTTGTTTAAAAGTGTTTCCACACATTTTGATAGAAGGGTTCGGCTGACCGTTTAATTACCATATAGTATACACCAGAACACAACAGTAATTAGATGCGTTGGGTACGATTTCTATATATGATAGTCACGATTATTCTTCTTGTAATATATGCTTTTAGTGGTTTCATATTCCTTTAATTGCAGTAAAATTTACTGCCAAAGGTTTTGTCATTCTTCTAACTTGCACACTTGATTAATGGCATATAGAAACATAATGTGGTGCTCAGAGAATTAGAACAAAGCCAAAGCATTACATTTGAAGAATTAATATACAGTTTCTGAGGATTAGACCACATAATACAAATAGTAATCACCATACAGATTATTATGAATTTATCTGGTCATATTAGATAAAAGCCGATTCTGCAATTAAAAAGATAGCAAACATTTAATTTTGGGTCTTTTAAATGCACAATGATGGTAAAAAGATGGAAGCTTTTTACATGTGATGTAATTTTGCTACAAAATGCATGCAAGTTCATTTTATGTGATGCTGAAATTATACTAGAAGTTAAAAAAGTATGCAGTATGCCAAATATGTAATTGTAAAGTCAGAAAACAGCAATATAATATATTTACCTGTAAAAAAACTGTTCACCACAAGACCCATATTAACAGTCAGAAAACAAAAAATAGTACTTTGGAATTTCTGTCACTAGCTAGCTGATATCATGAATCACTGAATTTCTTATTTTATTGGTTCTATATCTTTTTACAAATCTAGTTTTATAGAATGTAGTGCATTCATAAATTATAGTTTATAAGAAATGCATAAAGAATTCTATATGAAACATTCTTTCACTTGTTTGTCTAATACTACTTCTCACAGAAATGTGTTTTGTTACTAAACTAATTTTGGATTGCTTACTGTAATATGTCAGATTAGTGGTAACAGAAGCCTTGTTTATTCACAGATCTGAGTTAATGTGGGTTTTCTGAGCTGGGCAAATTTCTCTCTCTATCTCCCTCCCTCTCAATCTTTTTGTTTCTCACTATATATATGCATTACATCTCTAATAGTCTTTTATAAAATAAATGTAAACATCTATAGCTTATATCCTGTTGCTTTTTTTTAAAAAGTCATAAGAATGGTATTATCACATAGAATTCAAAATCCTATATTTTATATTCCATTCTCTAAGCAGTTTGATCATTTGTGACTGAATCCTGCAGGTGAACTTGAGATGTTATCATTATCATTGTTATAGGTGATTTATGCTATGCTCTAGATCACAAAAAAACCCTCTCTAAAAAAGACCTAACTGTAAAATACAAACCAGTCCTGCTTCTATCATTGTATCAAATGGTCAACCTTGGTTTCTGCAGCCATTCTCCTAGTCATATTGGATGCTCATTAAGTATGGACCTTGATTAAAAGAAAATGTACTGTCTCAATGGTTTATTTGAGCACTGTGTAAATTATTTCATATCAACATTTTTATTTGCTCTCTATATTTTGTTCACTGTGTTTATTAACTGTATGGTCCATTTTCCTGTGTGATGGGAATGGTATGTACCTGCAAAACTTTGGCTAAGGCAGTGTGAGAAAAACATTCCTCATTAAATTCTGTATGAGATTTTTCACATTAACATGAAGCATCATGGAAGGAGACAGATATGACCATGGTTTGATGACTTACTCATAACTTAGCTCCTCTAGGCTCACTAGAGTTAATGGGCACAATTTCTAGTGATCCAGCCTATGAAATATTTATACATGTGCTTGTGTGGACAGTTGTCATTCGCCCACCAAGAAGTAACAAATGGATAGCCTCCCATATGCCACAGATGATACCCTAGCTCAATGTCCATTACATTTGTGATGAAGAAGGAACTAGTCCTATTAACATTTATTTTTTAATATGCAATAAAAAAATGTACACTACCCATTCAATTGGTACATATGCTTTTATGTCTTAATCCCTGCAATTTTTGTAGTCTTGGAGATCTTGGTCTTCTACATCCTTCTAACATATTCTGAGCATCCTTTCTGGTCTCGTGATGGCTGGTGATGAAAGAGTAAGCTCATCCAAAACATTCAAGGGACATATTCTCAGTGGTCTTTAGGTATGAATGCAGTCCCTAAAGACCATCATGTTACTATATCCCTGCTGGCCAGACAGTCTGAATAAATGCCCATATCCTTTGATTGCCATTGTCTACTGTAGATCCCTAATGTGCATTTAAACACTTAAAAAAATCTTAGTAATCTGATCAGATTTCAGGCTAAAAGCATTCATTTAAAGTTAAGTCTCACATCCTATGTTTCTCCTGCTCTGCTGTTAATGTTTCTGATATGCAGATAATAAAGCTAGAATTCATAAGTTCAGCAGTGGAGTTTTGTAACAAGGGTCACCAAGCTCATCCACATATGCTATTTAATAATATATTCTAGAAAGATATCTGCTAATGCAGCACTTAATTAATTAGGCACATGGTAGTTTAGCAAGCTGCCCCTCCCTCAGTGAGCTAATAATTTCAACAGCTTGATGTTACAGTGATATCAGGAAAGAGGCATTGCTAACTAAGCTGCATTCTGCATGGCTAGGTTAGTCATTTATTTAATATACAACATATACATAAAAAGCACTACAGTATTCGTTTTAGGTGTGCACAAATGTGACAACACTGTACTAGAATACATGCTACACAGCCTGCTCTTGTGACTAATTATTACTTTATTTATTTTGCTTCATTTTATTTTATTTATTTTGAATTGTGAGTTTGGAAATTGGGGGCACTGATCATGAACAGCTTGCCTTTTTCTGAATTGCAGACTATATTTTTTAATGGTGAGCCACCATCAAAACTTATATTTAATTGCAACTACCCCCTTCAGCCAACTGTAATGTTTTCTGAATAACACAAATCATGTGCATGCTCACTGTATCTCTGTGTCCAAAAGTACATGCACATGCATGGCAGAGCATCAAGTGTTTGGAATACGCCAATTAGGTTATATCTTAATTACTGGAATGGACTGCAAACAGAGCTGGCTTGCCTAGGTTTTAAATGTCACTGAACAGTAGTTTGCAGAAAGACCTGCTCCACAGATTCTGGCATTACTGGAAACCGTCCAACTTGCTGAGACATTTTTATTAACAAAATATTATTCGGCAGCAGAACTCTGTCTAACTGCCAGCTTAAAGTGGTTCTTGTAATGCAGACTTGGTATGCCTACTATGGTAGACACTGAGACAAGTGAAACTCCATGAATTAAAGAAAGATTCTGTCCTTCAAAATATGTGCAAAAATAAGAAAGGAATTGTTTCAGATATCTTTTTTTATATTTATTAATATAGTTCATTATAAATAACAACTAATATTAAGTCATATCATGCAGCCTGATCTTCACACTGAATCTTTGAAATTCATAGAAGAACGTACATAGTATTTTGAAGTCATATAATCTTGCCTTTGTTTAAACACAGATTCATGCTACTTATGAAGACCTGACTATAAACAGTTGTAAAAAGACTGTAGCAGAAATGTATTTTTCTGGAAGATACACCATGAAGGAAAGCAGTACAGACATTAAACGGTGGACCTCTTTATTTTAGAGGTTAAGGGATATGTTTATTTTAAGATGCTATAAGTAGTGCTTTAGGTATTGGACTACCCTTCCCCACTTAATGTTTATTTTCACATAAAGCTGAAAAATATTAAAAGTAGCATGTAATATTCCCAAAATAGCACATTTGAGAAGAATTAAGACTTTTGCTGAATTCTCTTTTAAGAGCCAGCTCAGCTACTATTGGCCTAATCATACAAAACAGCGTATTCATCTGTGTCACATTGCTTCCAGCATACCCATTAACTGTTCGTGATTTTGCCTGATGTTTTAGTTTTGGTCTTATATTTGTGGAGTGTTCGTAATTTTAGATTTTCAGGTAATTTATTGACGATTACAGTCAGTCAATAATGCCAGTCAATGTTTTATGGTTCTTCTGTTTTCAAAAAATACATTTTGATAGAAAATGTGCAGTTCTATTAACTTCTTAAGGTAATCTGAGTAATGCTTAATGTTGATTTTTGGCTTTTGCCACTCCCCAACCCCATTATTTCTGACTTTGTCCAGAATTCTTGAACAATGAAGATGAGTGGTATAATTACTAGTAACTCAGGTTTAGAAATGATTCAGGTGATGTGAGGTTGTCCATAAGAATAAAGTAGCAGCTTTAGCTTGTTCACTCTGCAAGCTGATAAACAGTGAGTGTTTCTTTGTTCTTTCACAATCATCTTCACAGGACACTGATGGACAGAACAGCAGGCAAAGCTTAATAAAGGAAGGCAAGTTCTAAGCAAGAGCAAAGCTCTTATGAAAGTTAGGCTGGTTTGCCAAAAACAACAGTCTATTAATGTTCAGGAGTGGTGCTGGGAGAATACAAGGAATTTAAGTAGGAACAACATGTGATGTAGAAATATTCCTGACATACCACAGAAGAGAAGGACGAAAAACAGGATAAAAAAATACAGTAAATGAAGCCAAAAGTGAAGCAAAATGTCCAATTCAGTGCAAGCAAATATAACTGGATTGTACATTTGCAAGCAGATATTTTACCAGGTTTAGCATTAAACCTGCTTGAGTTAAGAAACGGATGCAGTATAGGTAAGTTTCAATGATATTCTTCTTGCTGTATGTTTTTATGTTGTATATGTCTTTACAAGATTTTAGAGAGTTTTTTTTAATCGCTTAATTGTTCTTGACATGGGATTGGGGGCAGTGTCATGTGTTTTTAGTGTGAAATTATATAAAATATCCTATTTGGTCTTGCTTTTTGAGTATGCACTGAAGAAGGGTCTTAACCCAAAAGCTTTGCATTTTAATAAAGTTCTTTGGCATTTTTGAAGTTTGAGTTTTCCTTTGGACTTTATACCACAGAAGACAACAGGTCATATTGTCTCAATACACATATCTTGTGCTAATGAATGGGACAAAACATTATTTTACTTATTTATTTATCCTTTGCTAATCTGCTTGACTAGTAGCCTCTTTTTAGGGGAAATCTCTGTGACAATTCATGACACCACCGGGATTGTTCCAGGATGGCAAGCAAAAAATGGTGTATGTTGAGACAGACAATAAAAGCAGAGATAACTGACATATGTAAACACCACATGTGATACATTGCCACTGTGACTGCCACCTTCAGGAAAAGAAAAGATAAAGGTAGTTAAGACAGGCTTTAGGATTTAAAAACACAGTGAACAGAGGATACAACCCCTTTACACACTATGTTTACTATGTCATTGTATAGATCACAAATCACAGACATGGCCTTCAGTCCTTAACAACAGCCTACCTCAAACCCCATAAACAAATGCAGGAGTATATTCTACATAGTAATGTGTGCAGTGGTCTACTGTCACTTCATTTCTGCTCCCACCCACAAGCCAATAGCTGCTGTACTTTTCTGTGATAAATGAAATCCCAGTACAGGAGAGAATGCCAGTGTATTTAAATATAGTTTCACACTTTAGTCCATAACTGTCCCTTGCTGCTGTGTGCACCACCGTCATGCTTAACTTTGATTCTTAAGGATATTTCATTCATTAGATATGCTGCTGGAACAAGGGTCATTGCTACAATACAGCCATGAGGAGATTTAGTGTTGTGTGAGATTCCATGGACTACAGCTTATTTGTATCACTGTGTGCTGATGAGACATGGCAGGTTGTGAGACCAGGTTTACCTGCTCAACAAAAGACTCCACTGCCTGTAAAAAAATTTTTCAACCATGTTTTCTTTTTTATTTCTATACTGCTCAGCTCAGTGTGGTGAGTAACATACCATATACTCATAGATTCATAGATTCATAGGTTGTTACCAGGATAACTCCTGGGGAGGTGGGCCTTTCTAAACCTAGCCAACTTTTCTAAAAGAATAATGATGTGCTTTATTCAACTAGGACATTGAGGGCCAGGCAGACTGTCTCAAGGCCCTATCCCTGTATTCGGTCTCCTACAGGCGTTTGAGGTTAGATCTATGCCTGGCATACAGGGCCTTATCAGACCCCACTCTGATGGACCTCCTGCATATCCACAAAACAAACAGCACCAGAATTGTCCATTCTAAAGACTTAAACCTTGCCTGTGATATAAATAGGACCTGCCGGAGAGATAGGCATATATCCCAGAGACTACCACGTCTATGGAACTGGCTCCCCATCCATGTGAAGCAGAGTTCCTCCCTAACCCAATTCAAGTGCAGCTTGGACAATTGGATGGGAAACTGGGAATTCATCCCTGGTTTGGCACCTATGTATCTAATGGACACAGGTAACCTGCAAATGGTTAATCTTTCAAGCCCCTGCTTACACTTATCAAGTGTATCAGAACTTGTAAGAGATGTGGGATGCATGCTAGGCTTAAAAAAGCCCTTGTGGTCATTAGCCTAGTTAGCACCTATGAACCTATGAACATATAATGTTCCCATGTCCATAAGCGACATGGGTGCTAGGCCCTGTGTAAACTTCCTATTCCCCATCCACTGGTCTAGGTTGCACTTAAATTGGATAATACAGAAACTCAGCTTCACATTGATGGGAAGGCTATTCCATAAAGTGGTCAGTCTCTGGGACACATATCTGTCTCTCCAGCACTTTCTGTTTAAGTCACAGACAAAATTCAAGACCTTAGACCTTGTATTTCTGGTACTGTTTGACTTATGGATATGGAGGAGACTCATTAGTGTGAGGTTTCTGGTTGTGTTGTAAGCCAGGCACAAGTCACCTCTCAGCAACTATAGGAGACTGAGTAGACAGAAAGGGGTTTAAGTTGCTCTGAGTAAGGTAGATTTGTTATGCCTTCTATTCTTTATGTAAGAACCTCTGAGGTTGCTCTAGCTGCTGTACAGGGTTGCTCAGATACATACTGAAGGGAGCATTGTACTCTATGATTTGTCTGATAAGAGCAGAGTACAGTGGGATAATTGTCTCTTTGGACCTAGATGCCATGCCCTTGCTTATAAGGTGTGCATCAAAAAATGACTTCTTCACCAGTGTAGCCACATGGTGGTCGAAAGTAAGGCTGCTGTCTATGTGCATACCCAGATCCCTGACCATTAGGGCAACTCTTAGGGACATATTATCAGCATGGCAATTACCTGGTATGGTTGAATTCCCAAAAGATACAATTATGCATTACTTAACATTGAGTTTAAGACCATGGCTTTTGCCACCATTTGTTAGTCAGAGATAAACCTTCTTGAAGAATGCAGAAGTCTAATGTGGAACTGATGGTAACCCCCAATTTGCAATCTTCTGCAAACTTAGTCAGCCATAATACTTCAACATTTGCTTACACTTAAGAGAAATACATGCCGAAAATAATCAGGCCCAGTACAGAGCCTTGGGTGACTACACTAGTGACTGAAATGTTGTTGGAGGTGGCCTTAACTATTTTGACCTCCTGGGTCCTATCAGTTAGTTGGCTATCCAGTGGGTGCTAAAAGGGTTTATGCCTAATTCTGTGAGCTTGTCTAAGATGCCTGAGTGCAGTATTATATCAAAAGCCATGGCCAGGTTAAGGTGAGCTGTGTGCACAATTTATCCATTGCTTTGGTGACCCTCTCAAAAAATCCAACAGATTTGATAGGCATGACCTTTCTTTAACAAAGCTGAATTGTGATGGGTCCAGCATTTGCAGGTTACCTATGTCCTTGTTTATCATGCCTATGATGATTCTTTCCATGGCCTTACTTATGAGGCTGGTCAGACTTATGGGCCTGTTGTAACACTCTTTGAAGCATATAAATCTGGAATTAGACATACATTTCAATGTATGTCAATGCATTTTTCAACTCCCTGGAATAACTTCACCATTTTTATATATTTGACCCTCTTTCTCACTGCAGTGATTATAACACTTTCTCAAGGTAAAACAGATTAATGATAGGAAAAAGTCAGTCTGGAAGATTGAGTGCATTTGCTCTCTTTTTGAGGTGACCTTTTATTTAGGCAACCACAACTTCTTGTAGGAATAAAGATAATATATAAGATATGAATAATGAGGGGTCAATGATTGAACTTAGAGCCCTAAAATTGTGTACAAAATGGTCTACACACAGCTTTAAGTATAATATTGTGAACAAATATTATTATAAATAGCTCAAAATATTAACCAATAGTATAATTCTTAATAAATCAACTTTTCATTTCCAAAAAAAGCACACCTTTCATTAAAAGTCATTAACATACCCGGTTTATACAACTCTCCATTACAGCCTGAACTTGAAGCATTTTTTGAATATTACTGAAATGCAAATAAGAAAATTGTCAAATAATAAACCTAGAAACAAGTATTTTAATATGACTTTTAATGAAAGGCGGGCTTGTTTTGGAATTGTGAATAATGAAAAAGTTGATTGTGACTAAAGCTGACAAAAGGAATGTTATTGTTATCACTGAAAGGGAATTGTACAATAAGAAAATGTCGCAAATGTTAGATGATGTTAACTTTTGTAAGAAAGTCTCTTTTGCTGATATAACAATAGTTTATGATTGACATGTTAATTAGTGACTGCATTTTTGACACCAGGATTAATGTTAATGCAACAATTCTTGGAGGTTTCTAATCCTTAACAAGTACGATTTTTGGAATACCAAAAGTTCACATATCACTAGATAATCCGTCCTTAAGGTTGATTGTGGCCTGTAGTAAATGCAAAGCTGAAACCATTGCCATATATGTTGATAAGGTTTTGCAGTAAGTGGTGGCTAAGACAGATTCCTATTTAGGAGACATCTTTGACTTTAAGAATAAAATTAAGGTTATTGCAATATTAGATTCACATTTATTAGTAATCCTGGATGTTCAAGCTCTTTACACAGTCATTCCTATTGATCTTGAAATGGAGATTGTAAGGGCTGAATTAATTGATTTGAGAATGCTATCTACCAAATAAATAAGTTTTTAGTTATGGAAATTTTAGATATTATTTTATATATATATATATATATATATATATATATATATATATATATATATATATTTATATATATATATATATATATATATATATATATTCATAGCTTAGTACTAGGCTAACTGTCCTTGTGGGCTATTTTAAGCCTAGCTAATTAACCCATGGGAGACTCAAACCCTGCACCTTGTGTCTGTAAGGGAAATACCTTAACCATCATGCCAACCATCCTAAAACTTCTTTGAATTTAATGGAATTTTTATCAACAAATAAATGGGTAAGCAATGGATGGAAAGATGGCACCCAGCTATGCCAATTTATTTATGAGTGAATGGGAGAAGGCCAATGTTTTCTCTTGTGACTTTTTTAACAACATTATTTTCTTCAAACATTTTATTGACAACATTCTTCTGATATGGAGGGGAGAGGTAGATGTATTTAATCAATTTTGCATTTTCTAAATAGCACCAGCACCTTCCTGCAATTTACATCTAATTATAGTAAAAGTGAATTGCATTTTCTAGATGTCGTGGTATATAAAGAGAAAGGGAGCTTATTTATTAAACTTTTCAAGAAAGACTTGCAAAATAATGCGTACTTGAATTTTAACAGCGTGCACCACAAACAAACTAAAATTAATATTATAAAGGGACAGTTGAACAGAATCAGTATGCTTAGAGACAAGGATTCAGACTTTTTCATAGAAAGTAAAGTGATAAGCTTCTTAAAAGAGGATATCCAAAGGAGCTTTTAATTAATGAGCTCTCAGAAAGCACCTCTGTGAGGGGGCCAAAATACCACTAACATCAGGAACAAAACAGAAAATAATGTTCAATATACTACTAGTATGCAAGTCACAAATAGTATAGATGAGAAGATCATTAAAAGTATTATATTTGAAAACTGGAAGGTATTAAGCAGTTTCCCTGATATTAAGAAAGTTGTGAAAACCCATATTTTGTTAACAAAAAAGGCAAAAATTTTAAGAATTTTTTTCAGGCTAAACTGAACTTGTCTAAAGGTGTTATCATTGCAACTTTTGTTCTTATTTATATACAGGAATTACTGAAGTTGCCATCAACAAATTTTAGTCAAGCTAAGAGGGAAATGCAGTTGTAGGTTGACCTTTGTAGTCTAGTTAATTCCATGTGCTTCATGCGATGCCTTTTATTTTGGTAGAACTACCAGGGAGCTTCATTTGAGAGTGTATGAACATTTATATGCAATTCAGACTAAAAATGTTCTTAGTAGACATTTTAATAATAATAATTGTAAAGTTGATTTTAAAGTGGTTGCATTAGATCAGGTTTGTAACTATGATAATGTTTTTAATGCTGAAGATGAGTTGGCCTGGAAGGAGTACATCTGGCAGGTAGATTGTTGCTATCCTCCAGACTTAAATGACAGAGAAAATTTGAAAGTGTTCTTAAAGAGAAAGAGAATAAGGCACTAATTATCTGATTATCCAATTAACTCTATCTTTGTGTATATAAGCTTCTTGGGTTTTAATTATCGTTCAGTATGAAGAAGTCTCACTACATGGATGAAAGCACTTACTGGATAAATCCTATATTGAATAAAGTCTCCGGTGTTTTAACTTCATGTGTTTTAAGCTGTTTTTTCTAGTAAAGTCATGAAGTATGTTATAAAACGTATCATTCTGATTGTATTCATTAAATTAAACTGCTTCATTAGTCCAGCTTTCTGAAAATTATGACGATATACCAAACTGAACCCCATTCTTAGCTGTACCACTAACATGGCAGTCTTGGTAAGTAGCAAGATTGCATTGCTACTTTCAGCCTTGAAGTAACTTAACTATTAAGCAATATATTGAAGTTAGGAATGTAATTAACACTGCATTCCTAACCATTATTCTGAATGTTAACTTTAGCTATTTCTTTGTATAAGCTGTGTAATGTTGACTGCAATAATGTTTCAATTTATCCACCATGTGGTTGGATAATACCAAAACTCACTTTGTAGTATAGATAAAGAATTATCTTTCTTGCATAAGCTGAAATGTTTCTGTGCCTCATTGCATGATATGAATTCTCAAAAGAATATGTTAAAAGGTTTACAGATAAAAATTATTAAACAGATAATGTTATACAGCTAATTTAAATTTTATGAGCAAAGAGTAGGTGTGAAATATTAATTTTAATAGATTTAAAATGTTTCTATCCATCCTCATCTTACAATACCATATCATTATCATAGCTGCATTTTATCACGTTTAACATCAGAATGTGTCTTGCAAAGTTTGCTAATGCAAATGCAGTTGTTGACTGAGGAGCGTACAGTAATTAGTATTACAGCTTAAGTATGTTAATGTGTCACATCTGCTAATGTTTAACAATGTCTTGCATAACTTTTGCTTTGATTGTTGCATACATATGTAAAGTACAGATGTAAGAAAAGTCCCATTTCTGGCTGTGAATAAGCAGGAAATTAGATATTGTAAAACAGTCATCAAGGGTGCCCAACGACAAAGCATTTCCCTGCTGTTATATGAAGTGTGTTTCTTAGACCTCCGTTTATTTTTCAGGTTTGTAACGCTTTGTCAGTAGCAATGAAACATTGCTGCAATTTTCAGCAGTAAAAATAAAGTTTTTTTTATTTACCTCTTGGTTTTGTGACTTTTTGGCATAAAATACAAAGCGATAAAGGGTATGTATTGTTTATATGGTTCCTAGATTTTCCTCTCCTCTTCTCAGTGCAGCAAGATGTTATGAATTAGGAAACGGGAAATCCTGTCCTATAGAACAACACTCATAGTACATTGGTGGTGCGCTGCAGAACTCAAGCATTTAGAAAATACACATGCAAAATTAAATGCCCCCCACCCCTCCAGACACACACACACTCCCCAACTCTTTGTTTAAACATTAGTAAAGACTCCAAGTCGTAATGTAAGTGGGTTATTTAAAACTTCATTAAAAGTTTTCACACTAATGAAGACTTACAAAGTATTTATATGTACCTTGTTTGTATGTTTTTTTTCTGGAATAATGCAGTTTTGCTGTAGTATGTTTTCTTTTCACTACTGTTTAGGGCAAAGTGCTATGAACTGTGCTATGTCAGCATTGCAGTATGCTGTTAGTAAACTCTTCTGATATTTGTAATATGCTGCAGGGTTGTAAGAAATGATGTCCATTATCTTCCACTTATATAATAACAGAATCATATTCCCGCAACATTTGATATTTTCCTTTCCGTTCTCTGTAGACTGCATAATTTCTAAAGGCAAGCAATTGTCCAATCCCTAAAAAAAGTTTTCAGGTGCCATGTACTTTAGTTCAGGGCATTTCATTTCATTTCTCTGTATGATCCTCATTGCTCTGTTAGTAACTAGTTTACCCTGTGTGGTGCAAGGTACTAACCTTTAATTTAGCCCTCATTATGTATGCTTTTAGATAAAATAATTTGCCTGCCTTCATGGCTAGCATTTTGCCTTCATCCCATTTTAAACACCCAAAATGATTTATTTCATTTATAACATGAACTTGACACAGTATATCAGTTTATTGTAGTTCAATAGTTTGCTTCAGGAGTTCAACGCCATTGTTAACCACGCCTTCCTAGATCTTCTCATCTCAAACACTTTCATTTGTTAAAGACTGTTTTCATTTGTTACACAAAAAAGAGCACTGATCCAGAATGACTGTTTTCAGGTTGAGTCCAGAGAGGCAATAGACATAATAAATTATATATATCATTCAAGTATCATAAGTATTAAAACACGAAAATCTATAACAAGCATTGCATAAGAGTTACATTGCACATTTACAACAGATATTCACATATATGGAGAACAGTAATAAATAACATTGACCCAATATTGTCTTATCCAAGGAAAATCTTTCAGAAACTTACTGTCATATTATTTTTATAGAAGGTCAACATATGGAGCCGTTATGCAGTTAGCTCTTCATTCCAAACAAAAGAGTCTTAAGTCACAAACATTCTCATTTCATAATGGTTATTATCTAATAACCTTCAAAATAAACTGAACTATCCCCAGATCTAACAAAATGTATGGTTGTGTAAGTTGAACTTACCATAATAGTAGATGTTCAGATGATCACTGCTGCAGTAGCCTTAGCTATATGAGTTAAATTCTGCCAAGGATATTAACAGCCAACCAGCTTCCAATGCTTCAAGCACCTTTCACAAGCCCAAACTGTTAAGCAGCTCAAGCTGAGCTGACAAAAAAGACAAGCTTGGGTGCGAAGCCCTTCAGAACTTTCCTGCCAGTAGAGAGATGGAGGCTGACCGCTGAAAGGCCAAAGCTGGGAATTTCAAATAATAAAAGTCTGTATCCTGGCATAAAAATTACACCAAAAGAATGGGAGATGGAGGGAGGGAGCAGCTGCTGCAGCAGTGATCATTCAAACATCTACTGTTATGGTAAGTTCAACTTACAAAACTGTATTTTGTTCTTCATATTGATCACTGTTGCAGTAACATTAGCTATATGTGTATATTACCACAGCAAATTATATTTGGGAGGTGGAAGGAGAAGGATTTAGCATCCCCTGGAGAATAGTCCTAGCAAAACTTGATCTAGACCAGTTGAAGGAATCCAGCTTGTAGTGCTTTGTAAAAGTATGTACAGAGAACCAAGTAGCATAGTAGTTAAGCATGCACACTAGTTGTACTTTGATATCAGTTAAGCATGTACACTAGTTGTACTCTGGCAGTAGTTAAGCATGCATACTAGTTGTACTCTGATAGTAGTTAAGCACTCACACTAGTTGTACTCTGCAAGAACATTTTTCAAAACACCAAATAATGCTATGTTCATTTTGTTTAGTTGGGTAGTTTTAAACTTATCTCTTGTCTATTCCTTGACCTCTCAAAGGCTTTTGACATGGTTTCTCATTCTCTGCTTCTGAACAAACTGTCTGACCTCAACTTCTTCCTGGATACAGTTGCATGGTTCTCCAGCTATCTCACTGACAGACTTCAATCAGTGAGATGGCACTCTGCTCTATCTACCCCCAAGAATCCATTCTTGGACCACTACCTTTGAATATCTTCACCAACTTTCTCTGTTCGTCTTGCCTGGTCTTTCATAGTCCAGTAGGCTGATGACTCTACAGACATCAACATTGTCAACTCTCAGCTGATCAGCTAAAACTTGACCTTCACATAAATAATTGTATTAGAAAAAAACATCAAGAACTAGGACTTCTGCATACAAACTAAAAAAATTCTCACTGCTGAAGCTAGGATCACTCTCATGCATGCTTATCTTCTACCTTGCCCAACATATTGCTCCCAAATATTCACAGATCTTAACTCCACTCTACTTGCTAAGCTTGACTCAACCTGTCACAAGATAGCTAGATTTGCAGTCCACCAAACCAATAAATCCCACCACTGTCTCTCCCTAAAACACTTACATTGGTTCAAACTACCTCACCAGCTTCTCTCCCAGCTCCAAATCACACACTCTATTCTATAACAGCCAGCCTACTGTCCAGCTCTAAACTCCCTCATCTCCCACTATTCCCCTACAAGACATCTCAGGAGCTCATCCCAAGATCTATTATTTATCTATAAACCCAAGTCTAAATCTGGGAGTAACATATACAGCTACCATCCCTCTATAGCTTGGAACAAACTCACACTTGAAATTAGATCCCTTACACATCCTAAATAATTTAAATCAGCCACAAAAGAGTACTTTAAAGGGCACTGGACCTGCCACTGTTCCCAGCCTCCCTGAATATATCCATCTAACAAAGTAACCATCTTTCTCGTCTGCCTTTACTTGTCCCTGTCATAATCATCCCCTATCCTTTTTAATCTACCTCCCCTTTTTTCACCTAGCTACCTCTTCACTTTCATCCCCATTCCTTTATCTGTAAATTCCTTCTACAATACTGGTACAGTTCATGTATTATCAAACTACCTATGCTTTCATGCATTGATGTCTTTAATTGTAACACAGTACTGCTGCCTTCTCCTTTTGACCTTTATCTTTCAAGCATTGTGTACTACCACATGTGTTCTTAAACTACACTGGAAATGTAAAATTGTTTGCATCATTTGGAGCTTTTCTCCCCAGGCCTCTGCCGAAAAAGTGCTTTAGCTCAGTCAGACACTTCTGGTCAACAAATGTAAAATAAAATAATATAAATAATAAATAAATAAAATAGCAACAATACAGTGTTTCTTCTTTATCCTTAATAGTCGACTTTGTCATCTCTATGCCTCTTTTTTTGGCCTTTTTTTATCTACTTCATCTTTCTAACAGAGGGGAGTGATCCTCCCATAAGCCTGGCCTTCTCCATTGGTAGAAATGGTTCCATGTCCTCAGGATTCTGCACTGTCTTTTTATCATGTCCTGGGACCAGGATAAGCCATTTGTGCACCAAGGTTTTTTTTTTTTTTTTTTTTTTTTATGCAGTGTATGTATATCAGTGTCATCTTGCTTAGATTGTTGTAAAAATGGGATCGACCAAGTAAAAGTACTCATCAAGACTTAAGGATGAGTTCAGTTCCTGCAATACTATTCTGCTTTTATACTGTGTTAGTAAGTACATGTGAACACGATACTTGTTCATGTAGTCAGCACGCAATGTAAATATAAGGGATGACAAAAACTGAACTGCATGAAGAAAACAATTATAATGAGACAAGAGATGTATAAAATAAAAGAAACAGTTATGTAGAGCTTGTACTTTCATACAAGGCAATGTAATATAAATTTTAACAAGCACAAAAATTGTCATTCTGTTAGTCTATGAAAACTACTAAGAAGAGGATAATGGCTTTTGACAGGGTTATGAAGTGTTATAAATCCTAAATAGTTAACTTATCTGTAATTTAATAAAAAAAATAATTCACAGAATGCCAAAAAACATATCTTCATCATAATTACAGCATATTTTGGTGTACTTAAATATATTGAAACATCTGTACAAAAACAAGAGATATTTCAAGTAATTTACCAATACCTGCCATTAAACATGATGAAATAAAAATATATATATTTGAAAATCTGCTTGTCACTTGAAAAGTGCATCTTCTTGCACTGCTCTCTCCAAGAAAATTCATCTTGCGTGCTTTTTCAATTCTACTAACAAAACTGTAGCCTGTTATTCTGCTGGGAGAAGGGAATTAGTCAACTGTAACGTAAGGCAAAGAAATAATGATGCCTGTATTTAAGGCACCACATGCTTACTTTATAGACTAGCTATGCATGTGTTGTGTGTGCTTCTGCAGAAAATAGGTGAAGTAATAGACTTCTGTTTGTTTGTGTCTTTCGGCTTTTCCCGGTTAGGGGTCGCCACAGTGGAACTCCGGTCCGCTAATGATTGGCAGTAGATTTTTACGTACTGGTTTGCCGGGCCTAACGCACAACCTTCAGCAAAGGAACACCCATTCACACATGTCGCCACACAGAAGATGCTCTAACTGAGAATCGAACGGACAACGTCTAAGTGTGAGGTGACAACGCTACCGCAGCACCACCACCACCGCAGTACAAAATAATAAACTTCTGTATTTGTGAGATATCTGCAGTCTTAACTGTTTCAATGATAGCAATCAGGCACTTCTTGTGCTACATAAAAATGGGCAAACTTTGCTTCTTAGCAAAATATAACTACTGCATTTTTAGTAGGGTGGAGCTGATTTGAAATAGTAAGACATGTCAGTTACAAACAATGTACAGCATGAGATCCACTCTTTTTAACACCTACTATACTACCTGCCTTTCCTAGTGCCTACTTATTCCACACCTTTTCAGATCAATGACCTTGATTTTTCCTAATTGTTTCAGTCAGTGCCTATTTTCAGTGTGTGCTACAGGATAAGGAGTGACAGTGAATGACTAGGTTATTTAAAAAAGCAAAGATTGGTCAGCTGTGAGACTATGGCCCTAGTGTGATGCAGTATTATACAGATACTTATTTTATTTTACATTAATTTACCTGGACAGTCTGACTGGGACACAACCCATTTTCAGCAGAGGCCCGGGGAGTAACACTCCAGATGCATGTCTTTGGAATGTGGGAGGAAATCAGAGTACCCAGAGGAAACCCACACAAATGCAGGGAGGGCATGCGGACTTCACACAAAAGGCACCCCAACCGAGAAATGAATCAGAGAACCTTTTTGTTGTGAGGTGACAACACTAACCGCTGCACCACTACACTGCCCAGATATGCCATATTTATAGATAAAACTGAGACAAGTAGCAGTTGTTGAACAAAGCAGTATCTAATCTCGGGAATCAGGGCTATCAAAACAGACAAAAATATAATTGCCCTGCTGAAGGCAAAAGTTGGAAGGGAATGCAACAAGAACAAAATAAGTGAGAATGATTATGCATGTGTGTATGTGTGTGTATGTGAGCTCTAGCCATCAAACTCTGAAAAGTAGGTGGGACTCGACATAGGCAGAACAGTAATAATGTGTACTGACAAAAGCTGTTAATGGGAACAAAGGTTGCGTTTTTTTTTCTTAGCTGAGAGGATTAAATGTATCATCTGGTATCATTTTGTTAAGTCTAGTGTTATCAGGTATCTGGGATTTCCTCAGTTCTAGGCATAGGATAACTATCAAACTTTGATATGCTCATCAGCTTAATAAAATCATTACATAATCTAATACTGCTGTTAGGTTTAAACATGTACACTTTTTTATTACTTCATTCATGCTGTGACTCTTCTATCACATCTAGCATGAGCAGCTTTTTAACTTCTCTTAGTAACTATATTTGTGACTTGGGTATTCTATAAGTTTTCATACTAAGCTTAATTTCAGGTGTTGTCAGTATATTATGTTGTATTGGTTTATTTCTCTAGTATGTTTGAGTTCTTCCTTT
>NC_056728.1:452564550-452602050 GCF_019279795.1 Protopterus annectens | reverse complement strand
TTTATGCCATTTCTTATAACATTTAGGTGTTTGAAATACAAAATAACTGATTAATGTAACTATCAAATAAAACATATGATACAGTAATCCACAAAAAATAAGATACTCTGCTGTCTTGGCCAAAGCCTTCAAGTAATACAACAGTAAAAAACACACTTGCCTTGAAAGCAAAAATCAATCAGCACTTAATTACAGATTTATCTCAACAACCTCCAATTACACTCTATAGTTAACCCCCTAGGGGGAAACGTATTAATTGTTGCAATGTAAATGGATCCTTTACATAAGAATGCTTAACTTCAATATGTACTATCACACTGACAAACAGAACTGTGTGCAAAATAGTAGGCTCTAACCCACCACTGTCCCCATGGTGAAACGTATGAAAATGTACAGCCATATACCTTTATGTTTCTTATTAATAATATTCCTCACATTTTCTAACAGCCTAGATTAAAACATTTAATACCCCTCCCCCATAAAATGTCTTAGAAGGTCATATAACAGCATTCTCTAAACACTGACCTCTTGACTGTACAGGGTCACACATGTCCAGGTGTAGCTCTCATATATATGGCCCCTACCCCACAACATGTGTGGGAGTCCACATCATCACTGGAATGATAGTAGGAATGTCAGCACTAAATAATGATAGACCATACCTTTCAACCTCTTACTGCATGACATCTGGACAAAGCCTGGTATATAAGTGGAGGACAGGGACCAAAACACAGGGCCATATTTGAAATATTGATGTTATACACTGTGAAAGTTGCTGGTTTTACAGGATTGGTTGCAACATACCCTTTCTGAGGAATATGATGTCAGCAACACAAATGGATGTTGCCATGTACTGACAGCAATCAACAGAGAGAATGCCACTGATTTGTCAAGGACAACACCTGTGTGGGGAGCAGACAAAATATAACAGCCATACCTCTGGCCATCATATGGATAGCCCCACAGTTGAGAGCTATGCAGACAGACTGCATTCCATGCAAAACTAGCTGTACACACAAACCCTGTAAAACTAGCAGTATTTAATGCATATCACAGCAATACTCACACTCTGTCCCTAGGTCTGGAACCTTATACAAACATGTAGTTGGCCTGTGTCCACAAGTCTTGTTCTAAGAGATATTCCTACCTGCTATCTGTAACACTGCTGTCCCCACACATGAAGGATGTCTTCCATACAGGCACGGTAAAGGGACGACACCCACATGATGTAGTCATTTATAGAAGTGGGTTGCTATGACATTGGCTATGAAAGAACTACACAACTGCCTGCATGCAATTAGCAAGTGGGGAACACCAATTGGTGCAGAGGTCATCACCTGATCATGAGCATCACCTACAAAAGCCACGTTGCAACCAATTCAAATCAGCTTAATCTCTGTAGTGGAGAGAGAGAGAGATCGAGAGAGAGAGAAAAAAACAAAACAAAACAAAAAAATACTAAAAAAATAACCAAACAAAACAAGGAAGACATCAACTGGAGCACAGAAGACAGAATAATAATAAAACAGGTATGTGAAACATGTAAGCATGTAATTGAATGTAGTACTTGGTCAGTAATAATGGGATAGATGATTTTGAAAGATTTTTATGTGCCATCAAGACTTGCTGTAATGATGTCCTGCTGAACAACTGCTATGGGCATAGCATCTGGCTCTGTCTGCAGTAGGCCATACCTGTCAACTGTGCAGATCTTTACAGAATGTCAAGATTTACCCATCATAGTGTTCAGTCTGTTCCTCCTAACATCTATATTAGTCTGGCAAATAGCTGGAGATGGAAGTCATGAAGTAATGACAGTTACTTGAGTTTCAGACCCCACCACTTTCAGAATAGTCATGGTAATGCAAAATGTATTATGCTACAAACTTCCTAGGTTTCTAACAGGCATACTTAAGATCTTTCCCTATATACCCCCCCAATGTTAGGCTTTGTCCACATGTGATGCTGTAAGAGGTGGATAGGTCGGGTCACAGCTGAGAAGCCTGACTCATAATAGGAAAGGCTAGCTCACATATGGCAACTGCTAGAGTGTCTGTCAAACAGTTGTGACTGTGCCACTGCTAGTCCAGTTAATGGGATGGTGCCTATATCCATATGTCACCTGTGAATATGAGTATTATACATGTTTGTATTGTAAATCTAAGATACCTATATAGGACATGTGCATAGTGAATTACTGTTGCAGATGTGTGCGTTAAACTGCATGTGATAGATGTAATTAATAATATTCAACTGTACAGTGTTCTGCCGGACAATATTTACAGTTGTAACTGATATCTGTAGTTACATACACATATACTTGTGTTATGTCAGCTATATTAATACATTATCAATATTGATTTCCCTGTTGTTTTCCATTGATGTGGACCATTGCTCAGAAATCCTGGTGTAACAGGTTGAGAGGTATGATTGAGCTGCAAGACTGCAAATACAGTGTGCCATACTGACATAGAACACAAATGTATACCAGGTATCCCCTGAGCATGTGTATGTATATGTATGTTCAGCTGAAAGGCACAAAAGTAATAACATGGGTCATAAGCAGTCCAGAAAATAGGTTATGCATGCTGCACATGTGTGTAATATTAGTGTCACTGCATACAACAAAATAAAATGTGTACAGCTACTGATTGTTGCATTGCCATGACACTGATATGGGTACTACAGTAGGCATGATTATCAGGTAGTAATCAGAGAAGTGTACAGCTGTGTTATAACCCACTGTCCATGCCTGCCACTAACAGCTATATCAACACCCATATACACTGGATATCCAAAGTGTACACACCCCCCTGTTGGAATGTCAGGTTTGTGTGCTGTATGCCAATGAGACCACAGAAAGTAATTTCAAATTGTTTCTCACCTCAAATGTAACCCATAACCTGTACAATTCCATTGAAAAAGAAACAAAGATGTTTCATGGAAGGTGAGCAACCATTGCCAAGTGAAGATGTGACATGATGTTAGAGTACAAACCAAGACAAATGGATGCTGTAACCATGTCAGCAGGTGCTTACACAAAATTTCAGTTTAAGGGTGTGCACACACATTCAGCTGCCTTATTGTACTGAGTATTATTTCCCATATGTCTTCAGAGGACAGATTATTATGTTTTCTATTGAATTGAGCAGGCTATAGGTCACATTACAGGTGGGAATTGTGTTGACATGAGCTTTTGTGGGGTCATGTTTCAATTGCACAACTACCAGGCATTGTTACAGGGGTGTGTACACTTTATATCCACTGTAGCTATATGGAATCAGCAGTACCTGATGTGTACAACCAGCCTCCACCGACGGTAGAGTAATCCTCCTTGGTGGACAGCAGCAATACACAAAGCACATAATAGCTGCTATAGTGGCTGTACAGGGACACATAGGTGCAGAGCACAACTTGGAAGGAAGTCCACCTCTATCTGAGCAAGCATGTAGGTTCGCAGGTGACTTCCTGTAAGGCTGACTATGACTATAAATGAGACATATCCACACAACAAAGGCCAATTGCAATGTTTCCACATATGTAGTCAGTCTCAGAGGCAGTAACACAATTCAACCTGTACTGGGGGTAAGGCACACCTCATACACACACATACCCTGGATACAGGCAACCTGCATCAGACAGGTTAGGTGGGAACAGTGCCACCCTGTTCACAACATTTGTACAGGGGGATATGCACATCAAAAACACTCCTGCCTGCATCAATGGTGAGCATGTACATAATGCCGACTGATGACAACAACAGCAAGTCTATATGGGGCATGAGGACATCACAGTCTGTGTCCTACATGTACTCAGGCATGTGCTCACAGCTCCATCACACACTACAGTCAAACACAAACTTGCCACCATCCACACACCATCCACATGGAAGATGGACACTGTCATCCCTCTACACAGAAATGAATGGAGAATAGTGAATTATGCCATTAAGTGTACAACATTGGGGGAACTAGACAGGTCAGGGCCAGAAGTGAAATGCAAGATGCCAAAGCCATGATAGCTTACAGTGTTATGGTATTGTCTGGATTATTTGTAAGTATTATCCACTGTTTATGTGCAAGTGGACAACCATATGCGGTCCTGTGACCTTTTTTTTTTTTGTTTATGTCTTCCAGGTAATATGCAACATCCACAGCTCCCAGCATTTACCAACATAGAGAAAGAGACCATCATGCAATATGTCATACATCACCACAGCATCTTATTCAGCCACAGAGTCCAGGATCTTCAGGAAAGGACTGCCCTGTGGAATGAGCTCACCCAAAGGGTAAACAATGTCAGGCTACATAGCCAAAATTATGATCAGGTGCGGCATCGTTGCACTGACCTCATCTGCCACATCCGTCAGTGTGCCGCTGCCATTGTGAGGGACCAGTTAGCCACAGGTGGGGGTCAGGCCATCCAGCCCCCTCTAACACATGCTGAGGAGCTCCTCACCAGCCTTGGGGCACCTGCCCACCAGACAAGCCATCAAGCTGAAGACAGCATTGTGGAGGTGGGTGCCATCCACACAATGGGCGAGGATCTGCAGGTAAGGCCCCAGTGCACATTACTAGAACACTGTTGCTTATCCATTTTTATCTGTAAAGTATCTACATGCATATGTCAGATAAGATAGTCTGTTGCTGGAGTGTAGTAATGCACATATGTGCATAATCCTTAGTACTGGGGATTGTACTGTTGATGTGCTGAAATGCTGCTTCCACCCTGTACCAATGCCACAGGTGCGGCTACTGACATTACTTCTCTCACATAACTTTTTAGGTCCATCTGGTATACAACTGGGACAGCAGCCTGTAGCTGGTGAGTATGGAGTTGTTTTGTTCAGGTTTGCCAATACACCAGCCATGTTAAGGCCATGGTATTTGCCATGCACACATTTAACACACCTACCCATAATGCATGCTGTACATGTTCATTTTTGTTGGTGTTAACTG
Source organism: Protopterus annectens (assembly GCF_019279795.1). Taxonomy (NCBI): domain Eukaryota; kingdom Metazoa; phylum Chordata; order Ceratodontiformes; family Protopteridae; genus Protopterus; species Protopterus annectens. Next base: position 452,597,092 of record NC_056728.1, on the reverse strand, counting down.
CACTGCATTACAGTGGTCACCATGGTGACACATCTGAAGAGTATGTAATATTCCTGCAGTATACCTCACAACCTGTCAGTAAAAGGTGTGTAGACAGAAATAAACAAAATGGTGGTACAAATGGCCTACAGTAGGGACATGTTTGAAACATTACCCTTATATAGTTGTTGCAACAGTGTATACACCACTCTTACAATGGCAACTGTTCCTGATCTATACAACGGCAGACCACAATATCACATTCTACACCTTTTACAACCTGTAATGTGATCCTAACATGAGCAATGAATGTGTAATATGCAATCCTATGTTAGGACAATAAATATGGGGAATACAAACATTACAAAACACTTGTATGTGTGCACACACTCCAAATAACATATTGTGGAGGAAGCTTGTGATGTACTGACAGAATTCACTCTTCTTGAGTACACACCATCCGTCAAGTACAGGGCCTCAATGTCACACCAAGTAATGGTCTGCTGTCCAAAAAGTATGTCCATGACATTTGCCCAGTTGCCTACAACAGAGGCAGCCATGGCTTGCACACATCTTACAAACCTTGAAATGGATCCCGTATCCAAAAGGTAGAAGTCAGGAGTGAGAACCTTACCTCACCATTGCATATACCATGGCAAACAGTGCAGACAGTCATCTATGGGTGCATGAAATATGGGACAACAGTGATGTAGAAAATAAACAGATGCCCATCCAAAACAGATGACAAAACATGTTGCAAACTGGTCAAGGAGGCTGCCCAGAGATATGCAGCAACACTGATGGAGATGGAGGAATGTCTAGCAAATGCTGCCTGTGCAGTACCTGTGTAGTACCTGTGTTGTCAGTCACCTGAATTCTGCATAAGTGTGGCCTGTGGGTTAGGGTAATCAGACAGAAGATTTGTCCCAAATGAAACATCATCCTGGGCTCTGTACAGGTAAAATTAGCATAACATCAAGTCTCCCAAAGGCATGTGTCGCAATGTGTAATGGTGTTATGAGGCCAAGGCTTAAAGCTACAGACAGTATTCATAAAGATACATGTGGTGCACAAGCAACACCTCACTCCACCTCAGGGCCACCATCCCCAACTTTTAGCTTGCTGGTGCCAGTGTACACCTTTAGGGTTGCTGTTCATTAGCTGGAACTAGACCGGTAGACATGGTTGGAATTTGGAACACTGCAAAATAACACTCATGTGGCCCATAGTTGTCAGGCATCTGCAATAAGGCTGAGGATGGAGAGGGGTGTCAGCTTGAAACACAACAGTGAACTGAAGCATACATCCAAAGCTAGCTAAGAATGGCTGTATCTGAACACAGTCAAGGTTATGAATCATGCCAGACATAACCCAGACTCTAGAGCAATAGTGAAGCCACTGTGTGACCTCCAAGGGCTGTGCACATGAGCTGACCTTGCAAACTGGAAGAGTTGGGGGGCCTTTGTAGGGCAGACAGACCAAATAACGCCAAGTAAAGATGGTCTATGCTAGTATACCCCTTCCAGGAATAGGGACTGCTGTAGTTCGCTTATCAGGTGCTTCAACAAACCATTGTGTTAAGGGTGTGCACACTTATGCAACCCATATATATACATCTCATTCAGCATCTCCATGACTAACACATTTGTTTGATACTGCATTGGATTGCACAGGTCATATGTCACATATCAGGTGTGTGTAATGTTAACAAATGCAGTGTTGTGGCCCTATTGCATAGCATAGAGGCTGGCATGTCAACAAGGGTGTGTACATTCCTCATATCCACATTAAGTGTTGAAGGTTGTCGGTGTAACCGGAGTTTATTGCACATACATGCACTGCTGATGATGAGATCTGCAAATCAAAGGTCGGGCATTAATTATTGACACCAGTCCTCATATCATCCCAGTTATGTGTCAGACAAACACAGAGGGGCTGTGAGCAAAAGAGCAAACATAACTGCCAGACATCTACACATTCAGCAGTGGTATGTACACTTGTGAGGTATGGTGCACAGTACATGCCAGTGTGCTGTACAGGTGCACAGCAATAATGTGTACATAGGTATAGTGTGTTCCACGGGAAGGGGTATCACCTACTAACACAACTCATGCATCACAGAGATGTATAATGTTGGTAACAAAGATTATAAATGGATGCAGTGCATGTTGTTGAGTGCCATATGTCATGCATGTTGACTGTTGGGTAATGAGAGGTCTGTGTAATATATTTGTGCCACCTCACCTGTAAGTGTGCGTGTGTGTGTGTATGTGTGTGTGTGTGTGTGTGTGTGTGTGTGTGTGTGTGTGTGTGTGTGTGTGTGTGTGTGTGTGTGTGTAGAAGTAAACCATAACGTACAGATCTTAATTTACATTTCTTGTCTGCCACTCACAGGTGGAAAGTTGGGTCATGGCCCCTCCTGCAGACAAACTGATGTTAGTGTCCATACAGGCTTTGACAATGATGATAGGCATAATGAGGCACAGGCAGGGTTGTCAGGGGCTGAATCTGTGCCATTGGTTGCCATCCCACTTTTATCCACCCCCATCCCCGCACAAAGTCATAAGTCCCACACATATCCCATCACCAGTGGCCATAGATGAGGGACAGTTGGCGGGTGGTGGCATGGGACAGGAAAGTGTGGTGACTATGGCAAGTGTGTTTGTACACAGCAGCCATAGCCAGATGACCAGCGAGGTCCCACACAAGCAGATGTACAGGGGTGCTTGTAGGAGGGCTGCTGGCCATCATGCCCCCTGCAGAAGTGCTACAGCAGGTGTCACCAGATGCATGTTTCTGGCCATCATGGAGGCCTAGACATGTATGGAACATTACAGCAGAGATAGTGTGGGGCTCCAGAGGTCTATTCTTCCTGCTGTACGTGACTACATCCGTGATCATACAGATGCCCACCATTATTTCGCAGAGGTCATGGATAGACAGTTGGGTGAGATGGTGGGAATCCTCGACCATGTGGTGTCTGTGGTAGAGCATGTGGTAGGAGTAGGGCATCAACCACATGGACGTAGGTCAGCAACACCAACAGGTGGAGGTCTACGTGGACGTGCAATGTCTCACAGATGCTCCCATAGTGGCAGTACCAGCACCAGCACAGCAGGGGGGTTGCTGTCCACACCACAATGCAGCAGGCCATGTGCACGTGGTCCTGGCTGGTCCAAACAGGGATGCAGATCCAGCGGACAATTGTCATCATCAGGGGAGAGTACCATATCTTGGCCTCTGCCTGGTGGTGCCTGTGCAACCACTGGCAGGTGCAGTTCCAGTGTCCGTGGCTGGACATGGTGAACTGTACACCCTGCCATGTATGGTCCGCAGCTGTCCAACATACCCCTGTATAGGGCAGCCACATGGCAGAACTGTGTGCATACATATACACACACATCACCAACACAGCTGGGGCACCTCCATATCTACACACACACCACATCTGCACAGGCCAATTAATAAAGAACCCCCTAAACCACACACATGATGTCAACCAAATGGCTCAGCCTAGGCCTCTGGCAAACCCACACCACACCCTGTGCATATGATGATACCAGTGCCACATCCCTATCATCCATGTCATCGATGCAGGGACATGCTAATATGGTTCTGATGCACAGGGTAAATGTACTAACATTTAGCAATGTAATGCTGTTTAACATGTTGTCACCTAGAGTGTTTAATGCTTACATGTCAGGGTGTGTAGCTGTCCAGCAATGATGCATTATAGCTGTTATTAACACTGACTGATTGTGGTCTCCATAATGCATTCAATTTGTTTTCCAGGTATCTGTGTGTCAGGAGGATGTTGGTCTGTTGTCCATTCCTACAAGGGGTGTGGCACTGTGGTGACACATTGACTGGGTACAGCTGAACACAAGTAACAGGTCTGTATAACAGTTACTGCATGTGCCACATGGCTGATAGGTCTGAGAGGTGTATACAGGTGAGTGCTTGGGGGTTGATGTAAGCAGCTCTTCTACAGTGGACAATGATAAGTGTACTGGGTGGCACACACCAAATGTTTGTGAATAACACATACACACCGAGGCTTTTGTGTTGATGCAATACACTGAAAATACTGTTCAGATGGATGTACTTCATTTTGCAGAGAACTCATTTTGGCCTATGTAATTCCACCAAGACCAATTTGCCAAAACATCACATCAGTAAATAATCAGTCTGCCAAATTTAATTTCATTGAAAATGGTACTGGCGGAGTATATGTCCTTTTCCCCAATGTAGTGCAAACCTGGAGTTGATATACATAGGTGTGCTGGTGTGGTGGGCACAGTCCCCCACTTTGGAGGGTGTGGGGTGGCGTAGAACCATACATAGTGTGATTAATAACTACTTAACCTCTTAACATAAACTGTACAGTATAACAGCACACTAAGCGGGGGGATACACACAACAATAACCTCAATGTGGGTGACTGTGCCCACAACAGCCACACCCAACTATATATACTAACTCTAGTATTGCTGTACAGCTGTACACTGGGGAAGAGGGCATTTACATATCTACTATTAGTTTTGATGGAATTAATTTCCACAAGATGATTGCTTTGAAATGTTACCTTTTGCCAGTTAGTTCTCAGACAAATCATCTCCTGGGAAATTTATTTTTTGCAAACTGAAGAAGATCCCTTCACATACACGCACACTTACTTGGCAACACTGAGATTAGAACCCCTACCTTGGTACTTATTGCTACTAACGAGTTTGGCCTTAACTGCACACACCACAGAGCTTGTAGGGTGAGGTGTGTCCCGAGATTCCTGTAAAGTGAACATCACCAGGCCTTGTACAGTATGATAATGGGGGATGCACTGGGGGGTTCATGGACAATACATAGTATAACATACTGTCATATACACATTGACAAACACATACAGTCATAGACACATTTGACAGACCTGGGTTTAGCAGTGCTGACTACCTTGTCAGTGAGTCCATACTGTTAGAGTTTTTGCACATAGCACATGCATCACTGGGATGAAGAGTGTCATCAGTTACCTGTGTGGTTGATGGTGAAAGCTGTCCTCATACAGTGGACCTTAGGACATGTACTGGGGGTATACCCAGCGCCCCCACCCCACATTGGATATTGTACTCACTGAAACCCATGATAATGCTCTGACATACCCACAACCACACATTTACCAGGACTGCAATACAGTCCCTTGTCTATCTAATTATTGCTACTACAGGGATATGCATTTATTGCACATGCCAAAGGGATAGTAGGGTGAGGGTTTTGTCATGGCTCTCTTAATGTCAGCAACATCACCATCCCTTATAATCTATGGCAAGGTTTAGTGTATTTGGAGAATGTGGCATCAGAATGTTGTCTCCTACAAATATGCACACTCACAATTCCACACACACACACACACACACACACACACACACACACACACACACACACACACACACACACACACATACACTTACAATTGCCAGGACTCAGAGGGTAACCCACGCCTATCTTCCCATTTGTAGAACAGTGTTATGCTGGCACTGCAAGCTCCAGGTAGCCCATATGGTGAAGAATGTCACAAGGTACATTTAATGTGAATTACAGCAGCAGCCCTAAGTATAGCAATGGGGGGTGCAGTGGGTGAGAAGGCCCTCAAAGTATTTTCAACTACAAGTTTACAAACACACAAACACTGTTATACTCAGTAATACACACAGACACATTTGTCAGTATTGAGGTCCATAGGTGTTTTTAGGTGTGTACCAGGCTAATGTCCATGGAGAGATGAGAAGGGTAGGGCACGTGAGTACACTGGTATCATGCCACCTGACATTTCTCAGCAGGTCATCTACCAAGTAATCCCACTTGAGTGATCCCCAGGGTGACAGCTACATTCAACATCCACTCATCTGGTTTTCTCTTGAAGAGGGCCAGTGAGGTGCTCCAATTGCCGTGTATGCAACATATATTGCACAACATGGCCAGTGTCTGGATTAGCGACCTGTACCCAAACATGTTCTGTTGACTGTGGTAGTCTGGTTGAGGTATCCATGGCATGTAGTGCATACAAAGTGGGGTTTCCTAGCCATGGCATTCATAACAGCTGGGAAGACATGTCAGTGTCAGTCAATCAGAGATTGGGGCAGACATGTCAGTGTCAGTCAATCAGAGATTGCCTGTAAGCAGCCAAGATGAATATCTGACATCCGCACATCTGTAAAGAGGACAGACAGAAAGTAGATAGCCAACAGGTTATGCATTAGGATGACTGTTTTGAAAGATAGACATCTGAAACTGATAGGTATGCCATTACTACATGACAGCAGTCCTCAATGACATGTCCTAAAAACATAGTAGTCTACAGTTAATATCAACATATCAGATCAATATCCAATAGGAGATACATAAAAACATACAGCTCAAACACCAAGAACATGATAGTCAGTGCTCAGAGCCTAGCTTTGCATGCAGGGGTGTATGGTTCCAGTACTACAATCTGCATATTATTTCAAAAAACACTGTTAAAAGTATTAACATAATGATACATTACATGCAAGTGTGACTGCATATAACCTGGGAAACTACCCAAGTATGAAACACATGCAAAGAGAAATGATTGTGGTACTACCTGTGTATACTCAGATGTCCCATACAGTGTACTCACACCCCTGGCTACTGTAATGACAGTGGGAACACTTCACATAATCGAAGTATTGAAATCTTGATTTGCATATGGTCGAGACCATATGATCGAGATTTTAATAAATCGAATGTGTGTAGTGTTTCGAAATAACACTTTACTTACTTTAATACATTACGTGCACACAGAGGCAAGTATTGTTGCATGCCTTGTGTGTACGTAATGTTCTTTTTGTTTCGTGGTGTTGGCAGGAAGTAAAGAAATCTCCCGTTTTGTGCTTCCGCATACAGCGCAAGATGGGAGATTTCCCATCTCCCCACTGTAGCGCGATCTTGGAGTTGGTATATTTAAGTAGGGGGGGTGTGGGGGGCACAGCCCCCCACATGGGGGGGTGCAGGGGGGCAAAGCCCCCCTGCAAAAGCGGAGCTTGTGTTTTTTTTTTGTTTTAGTGGTTTCCCTTCAGAAGTTCGAGTTTCCGAAACTCGAGCTTTTGGTTTTGATTATTTGTAGTTCGAGATTTCGGAGATTCGATCTTCTGAAGTGAATCCAATGATAGCACATAGAAGCATGTTATGTACATGGAATTAAATACATTTATTAAAGATGTCATTACCCTGCTATTTGATCAGACTGGAATGTGATCACTGGTTACCAGGGCTGGGCTATGCTTAGCAGGTTTAAGCATTGCTTAAATGTAAATGCTAAGCAGATTTGCACACTGGTAAGAGAAGCCTACACAGTGTAAGCCTGTATTCATTCAACTGTACGTTAGCAGCACTTACCATTGTGCAAACCCATACAAACCTGCTTAAGCCACATTAAAACACCTTAATCACCCTGTCTCTATCAGACCTTGTTCTGCCCAGCAGCAAAATAAATAGGTCATGCAGATCTTGAACCCAGGACCCTGTACACTATAGTCAGTGCACTTAACCAGTAAGCCATCTGAGCTGTAAAAATGTCTGTTTCTTTTTCAAATATATCATTCAGTACATGTACTGAATAGTAATGAACAACTACTTTGACTACTTCAATTGTTTACTACATGTTAGTGAAAATAGTGTGGAATCAGTCATGCTTTTTTATCTAAATATACACATATCAGATAAATGTGGTGAGATACATCTGAGAAGGAATATGCAGCACTCATGTTTACACATAAAAAGGATATATATATATATATATATATATATATATATATATATATATATATATATATATATATATATATATATATATATATATATATATATATATGTGTGTGTGTATATATATATATATATATATATACACACACACACATATATTTATATACATGTAACAAATGTCCATAATATATAGTGGAGTCATACCTCAGCACCATAACTCTCAACATCTTAGTGCAAGGGAACGTAATGTAAGCCTTGCAGTTATAAATGTAGAATGTTGCTACAGTAACAGGGGTTGTGTCAACATACATGTTCTAAAGTTAGACTCTTCTGAAACTGACATGTAAGCCATCAGTTACTGACAGACATCATAAAAACATCATAGTGAACTACCACACAAATCACAGTAATGATCCTGTGGAATACAGCAGAAATATGAGCAATAAACATGGACAGCCTGAAACAATCTGGTCAGTCAAGAGATATACACAGAATTCCTTAGTGCAAGAAATGTGGACTAAGCCTGACAAAGGGGATGCTTAAAGCCATGAAAATGGGGATGTATCACAAATACTGGAGTAGATAAGCTCACACAATTGATGCCTTCACACCCTCTTGTCTGTCCTAACATATATCAGCTGGAGGAGCAGAGGTCCTAATCCCACATAGTTCCCACTAGTTAGTGACATACATCTTCACAGCATCCCACAGCTTTGTCAGAAATACACAACACGTATGGTGACCTGGCAGCAGTACATCTGACAAATATCTGGACATAACATCACACTAGGATAAATACATTGAGCTGCTAGGCATGTCACCAAGTACTGTCTACACTACAGGCAGACTGCCACAACACTAACCCAATTTTCCTATGGTGGAATACACATGTAATTGCAAATATAGCAGGCACTACAGGCATGTAACAGCATGGAGTAACAGACACCAGTGTGAAAGTCTCAACACAGTCACAGTCGCATAATGGTAAGCCTAATTAATAGTACAGTATATGGACTGTGTGAACAAAACCCATCATCATATTTGCCACTCACACACTAACACTACATATACTGGCTTAATTCACAGTGTAGTCTGATGCCTGACTGTGGTATGGAACATGTCTCAGTCTGGCCCTACAAACATATAAGCTGATAGGGTACCAGAAATTGGAGCAGCATGCAACATCAGATAGAACAGGACCAATAACACTTGCATCTACCCCAGTGTGTACACAGGCCAAGTAACATATTCACAATACACTGCTACACAATACTGACACTCTGTCAACAATCACTATAAGTATACAGACCTCACTACTGTACAGACTACAACAGAATGCCCAGGTTTTATCCTCAAATATAAGGCCTCCTATACATAACATCCAAAACGATACACATAGACAGCAAACAGGATCTCTGTTTATTCATACTTTAGCGCCTCGACTTGAACAGTCTTCTAAAAGTATACACACAGGTACTAAAACATTCCCCTTAAATACTAACTATAATTAATTAATAAATCAATTTAAAAAACAATTAAATCAAACACTTCCAATCAATTTCACAATTAAGACCATATGGAACCAGAGTATTATATTTAAAAATAAATAAAGATTCTTTAAGCAGCAATTTATCTTTTAACATAATATCATCACCTAACTTTACAATTTTTTTTCTAAAATAGCTAGTGATAATTTATAGTCATTATTGTAGTATTCTTTAAAATGGACAGCAATGGAACTTTCTGCTTTATATTTAAATATCTCTAACATGTTCCTGCACTCGACACTTAAACATTTTTTTTACATTCACCTATATAGACTAAATTACAAGGACAACATAAAGCATATACAATTCCTTCAGTAATATATGAAAAATTTCCCAAAACAGTAAAATTCTTATCTCAAATTTTATCAAAGGTTTGAATCACCAAATCACAAACATTGCATTTCCCACAGGGGAACGTTCCCTTAGTTCGTGGATTTTCTATTAGACTTTCCTCAGGAGCAATAAAATAAAATGTTATCAATTTATCCAGAAAGCTAGCTCCTCTTTTGTAAGAGAAAATAGGATGATAATCCAGTAACTTTTTTAACTTTTCTTCTCTTAACAAAAAATTCCAATAATATTTAACCTGTTCTTGTATCTGCTCACTAAGAATATTATAAATCATAACCACATACAGGTTATTTTGCAGTTGTACATTCTTACTACCCTGCGCGTATCTCATGTGATTAAATTTATTACCTTTAGACTCATAACTCTTATACATATTATCCAGAGCATCAAAAGTAGTAAAAGCAGAATATCCTGTCTTTAAAAACATTTGAGAGGTAGAGGAAATAGCTTTGGATAAATCATCAATATTGTTACAAATTCTATGAAGTCGCAACAATTCCCCATATGATAGGGAATTAATTAAATGAGTTGGGTGAAAACTAGAGTAATGTAAAAATTGCCCCCATCCTGAAATTTTGGTGAAAATTTCATCTCTATCAGTACCCACAAGATGTACATCTAAAAATCAATTTATTTTTCAAATTGTAAGCCATCAAAGGACAAGTTATATTGATTACATTATAAATCAGCAACAAAACCCTGTACTGTCTCTATGCCATCTTGACAAATAAAAATAAGATCATCAATGTATCTATAATAGTTTATCACATAATTTTTAAAGAATTCATGTTGGTAAATATATTCTCTTTCAAACATAGCCATAAACAAGTTGGCATAGGTGAGGGCAAAAGGTGCCCCCATAGCTGTACCTTGTAACTGATGGAAAATCTGTTCATTAAAAGAAAAATAGTTGTTAATCAAACTAAATTCTATCCACTCAATTATATAATTTGATAAGGGACAATCTTCCAAAATAGAATGCAGGGCTGTAATACCATCAGCATGCTTGATGTTAGTATATAAACTAGTGACATCCAAGGTTACCCAATACATTCCAGAATTCCAATTAATCAAGGAAACTTTATTAAGAAAATCAAAAGTGTACTTAATGTAAGAATCTAATGTTTGTACACAAGGCAATAAGAAGTCATGCAAAAGTGTACCAATATTATGTAAAAAGTAATTAGTTGCAGCCACTATGGGTCTACCAGGGGGGTTCATCCCATTCTTATTCTTCATTCTACTGAAGGTAATTTTGGGTTGACTTCCCAATTCCTAATTTTATTTATCTTGATGGAGAGTTTTATAGGCAAAGTACTGGTGTTGCAATGGGTGCCAGATGTGCCCCTATATATGCAAACCTGGTGTTAGCCAAATGAGAAAATGACTTTGTGTTTACATCTATTTATTGGCAGAATGTTTCTCTTTATCTGCGTTACCTTGATGACATAATTGTATTTTGGAAAGGTGAAAAATCTGTATTGATTAAGTTTATTGAATATCTGGGGACTACATCTGATTTTCCTAAGTTCACAAGTAACACTCAAGATAAGCAATGTGAATTTCTTGATCTTAACCTCTCTATTGATGGTAATGGTTTTCATTCAACCATCTTTAGGAAGAAAACCTACTCTAATTCTTTTTTACATTTTGACAGTTGTCATCCTATGTATCAAAAAAGAAACCTGATCAAAGGACAAATGGTCAGATTATCAAGAATTATTAGTGATGATAGTATATTTAAACTTGAAATAGAGATTTTGTCTAAAATGTTTTTGGATTGAGGATACCCAATGAACCTTATTGATACTATTAAAAAGGATTTTTTTATTAATAGGAATATACTATATAAACCTATAATAAGATATGGATTCGACAATCTGTCCAATAGTAGTACGAGTTTGACTAGACATGATTCCTTTATTTTGCCCTTCAACGATACATCACATTTTTTAGCCAACATTATAAAAGACACTTGGACAAGTGTGTTTGATAACAACGCTGATCTATCTAAGTTGTTGGGAAGTCAACCCAAAATTACCTTCAGTAGAGGTAGAAATCTGAAGGATTTTTATGAGTCTAACAGTTACAGGAATTTATACAAAGTATCTAAAATGAGTAAATGCTGTACTTGCCACACCTGTAAATACATTAATGATGGTCCTTATGTTGCAATACAGGGTTTTAATAAGACTATTCCTTGTCCTGGTTACTGTAATTGCAACACTAAGATGGTCACTTACCTGGCTACTTGTTCTACATGCCCAGCATTTTATGTTGGTAAGACTATTAGGAAGTTAAGGGAATGCATAGTGGAGCATGCTAGGGATATTAAGAAACATAAGACCACCAGTGCATTATATATGCATAGCACCAGATGTTCTAGCTTTAAAAGATTTATATTTTTTGTTATAGGTAGAATACCACACAATATACACAAAGGTGGGGATGATAAGATCATGCTTGAGGCTATGGAATGTTTATGGCAATTAAGATTGAATGCATGTGTGCTACCAGGTATAAATGAAAACATATCCATTTCAAGTATTTTAAAATATAGGTCACATTTTATATGACCATATTTTAATATTACAAGTTATTATGTAATATTGCACAATTTACAATTTTTTGTACACATATATATATTTTATTTTATATATATTTTTTAACATATGTACATATTTACACATTTATTTATATATATATATATATATATATATATATATATATATATATATATATATATATATATATATGGGTATAGTATTTTTTTAAATATTAAATATTTTATACAAATTCATTATAAATTAGCCATATATATTATTTAAATATTTTAAATATGTAATTAACATTTTTATTTTTATATATATTTTTTTTATTTATTACACTTGAATTTTAAATAAGGTTTTGAACATGGTTTTATTGATGCCAAGTGATCTTTATACCTTTTATACACTTTATACACTTCTTACTGTGATATTATTAAATAATTAAATAATTAATTTTATGATGTTAATTAGTTAATGAAGTGATTAGGAGAATTGATTGTGTATATATATGAATGGCCTTGTGTTAGTTCCTTGTACTCTGATGATGCCCTGATGTTTGGGTGAAAGTGCTAAGTACTTTTTATTTTTATTTTTGTTCAGTAATAAAGCAGGTTGATGCAGTTCACTGTGTGGGTTCTTATTCTTACTAGTTCACTTTGTGTTTGTTGTTAGCATCTAGTTTCTGTCTGCAAAAAATGTTAAAACTTGTCTATAACAGTTTGTACTTCAGTGGGGAAAAATTCACATTTGTTACTGCCCAAAGATGCAAAGGGATTATTCTTTCTATACGCTCTGTCTTGAATCAACCGATGCATAAAATCAAGCATGGAATCTCCCCCATTCATAGAACTAGATGCATTATTACATACACCAACAGCAGCATTAACATTCACATTACCTAGTGAGGACTGTGTGACATAATGATCCATAGTGCATTGTTGAGAGCCATTCTGTAAACCACTCTGCAAACCCAAAGGCACAGGTGAAGAATATATATATGAGATACAAATGTTACTGTTTTGGGGAATTTTTCATGTATTACTGAAGGAATTGTATATGCTTTACATTCTCCTTGTAATTTAGTATATATAGGTGAAAGTAAAATAATGTTTAAGTGTTGAGTGCAGGAACATGTTAGAGATATTAAAAAATGTAAAGCAGAAAGTTCCATTGCTGTCCATTTTAAAGACTGTCACAATAGTCACTATAAATTATTACAAGCTACTATTTTAGAAAAAAAAATTGGTAAAGTTAGATGATGATAATATGTTAAAAGATAAATTGTTGTTTAAATAATCTTTATTTATTCTTAAATATATTACTCTGGTTCCATATGGTCTTAATTGTGAAATTAATTGGAAGTATTTGATTTAATTGTTTTTTAATTGATTTATTAATTGATTGTAGTTAGTATTTAAGGGGAATGTTTTAGTACCTGTATGTATACTTCTTGAAGACTGTTCAAGTCAAGGCACTAAAGTTTATGAATAAACTGGGATCCTGTTTGCTGTCTAAGTGTGTCATTTTGGATATCTTTTTTGTCTCTCATTTGTGGTTTTGCTCCTATACATAACATGCCTGGCAGTCTGATATATCACTGGCTTGATATCAGGAATGATGTCAGCAAATAATGATATACTGTACATATCCACCTCTTACTGCATGACATATGGACAAAGGGTGACAGACCTGGGGGACAGAGGCACATACGCAGGGCCAATATTGACATATTGCAGTTATAAACTGAGAAAACTGCTGGTGTAACAAGGTTTGTTGTAACATGTCTCTTCTGAGGGATATGAAGTCAGCAACACACATGGATGTTACCATTTACTGACTGCAATCATCGGAGAATGCTACTGCATTTATAAAGACAGACAATATGTGAGTAACACACCAAATCTAAGACTCCAGACTCTGGCCAGTCTGTAGATAGCCCTACAGGTGAGAGTTTTCTCAACCACATAACACTGTCATGCCAGACTTTACATCATGCAGGACAGCCATATCCACACAAACTCTGTTAACCCAACATTACTTCATATGTAGAACAGTAATATTTATATTCTGTCCCAATGTCTGGAACATCCCCCTCCAGTTTGTTAGCCTGTCTCCACAGTGTTTGTTGTAAGAGATATTTCCAACTACCCTCTGTAATGCTGCTTGCCAGACACCCACATTTAGTTCTGCTCACTGTGAAGGAAAAGGGCCAACACCCACATGAAGTGCTTAGTTATAGGCTAGGGGAATGATACCACAGCTGTTCCACATGCAATTAGCAAGTGGGGGGGGCTCAAATTCATGCACAGGCCATCAGCTGATCATGAGCATTACCTACAAAAGTAAAGCTGCTGTCTATGCAAAACAGATGTATTTTTCTACATTTACCAGAGAGGAAGAGAGACAGAGAGACAGAGAGAAAGAAAGAAAGGAAGAAAGAGAAAAAGAGCCAAGCATGTTTGTGTATGATCTGTGGGTGGAGAGTGGCCTTTGAGTATTATAAGGGTTACCTATATTGTTCACTAATCCATAGTGTCACATAGTTATTGTACATGGCAGTAGGCATTATGGCTGTGGATTGTTTACACCAACCTCTACGGTGTTTAACAACTGTTGGCCTTGTAATGTGGACTTTGGGACATATCGGTCCTCAATATAAAAATGTAGCAAAACCCACACAGCAATAGATCCTGTTATTACACAATCACACCAACATCCCCACAGCATACTGATGACAAAGACACTTGCCAGTACTGAGTTTCAAATGCCTACATAACTATATATTGCTACTACAGTGTTATGCATTTATCGCATGTGCCTCAGAGATTATATGTTGGAGAGCTGTCCAAAGGTATCTTTGAAGGTGAGTAACACCAGCAGCAGTGCTAAAGGAGGGGTAAGGGAAGTGTAGTAAGTGCGAATGTCCACAAAATTAGGCATTAACAAAGACACACACACTCCCTCACCCAAACACACACATGTTCACAGTTGCCAAAACCAGGATTAGAACTCCTACCTAACTAGTTTGCTACACTATGGTATTTTACACTTATCACAAGCGCCATGGAGCTTATATGTTGGACTGCTGTCCAAAGGTATCTTTGAAGGTGACTGACGCCAGCAGCAGTGCTAAAGGAGGGGTAAGGAAAGTGCAGTAGGTGTGAATGCCCACAAAATCAGGTGTCAACAAAGACATGCACACTCTCTTATACAAACACAAACATTTTCACAGTTGCCGATTCCGGGATTAAAACTCCTACCTTAGTTTGCTCCACTATGGTATTACACATTTATCGCAAGTGCCATGGAGCTTATATGTTGGAGAGCTGTCCAAAGGTATCTTTGAAGGTGAGTGACACCAACTGCAGTGATAAAGGAGGGGTAAGGGAAGTGTAGTAAGTGTTAATGTCCACAAAATCAGGTATCAAAAAAGACACACACACACTGTCTCACAACAACACACACATTTTTACAGTTGCCAGGAGTAGGATTAGAACTCCTACCTAACTAGCTTGCTACACTATGGTATAACTCAGTTATTGCAAGCACCACAGAGCTTATATGTTGGATAGTTGTCCAAGGGTATCTTTGAAGGTGAGTGACACCAACTGCAGTGCTAAAGAAGGGGTAAGGGAAGTGTAAGTGCGAATGTGCACAAAATCAGGTATCAACAAAGACACACACACTCTCACACAAGCATACACATGTTCACAGTTGTCAGGAGCAGGATTAAAACCCCTATATAACTAGTTTGCTACACTATAGTATAACACAGTTATTGCACATGCCACGGAGCTTACAGGTTGAGATTTGGCCAATGGATTATTTCAAGGTGACTGACATCAGCAGGAGTGCTAAAGTAGGGCAATGGGAGATGTAGTGAGTGTTAATGGCCTCAAAATAATTCATCATTCATCTCCACACACACACCCAAACACAAACACACACTCACACACACACACACACACACACACACACACACACACACACACACACACACACACACACACACACACACACACACACAGTTTAACAGTTGCCATATCTGGGATTAGAACTCCCACCTAACTACCGTATTACACAGTTATCATGAGTGCCATGGAGCTTATAGGGCAGAGACTTGCCCAAAAGGTTAATTCAAAGTGACTGACATCAGCAGGAGTGCTAACATGGGTAATGGGAAGTACAGTGTATATGAATAGGCCATAAATCATTCTCCTGGAAACACACACACACACACACACACACACACACACACACACACACACACACACACACACACACACACACACACACACATACACACACACACACACACACACACACACACACACACCTTTACATTTGACAGGACTGATTTTACAAATCCTATATGAATACATATTTGTACTATCGTGTTACACAGTTATCACAAGCACCACAGACACTATAGGGATGAGGGCTACAAAAGGAATGTCTGCAGTGATTGACCTCAGCACATCATCTGATATAGGCCAATTGGATGTATAGTGGGTGGTACAGGCCTCATAATGGAATACTCTCTGTCACTCTCTGTCTCTCTCTTCCCCACATCTCTGTGTGTGTATGTTTGACATATTATAGTCTGTTGGCCTTAGATATGTGTGATTATTCCTATCCATTGTGTGCGTGAAGCATAAATGGTGTACAATTTGGTATTTGTGCACAGACATCTGCAAATGACAGATATGTATAGTCTACTGTGTTGTCAGACATGGGCTTCAAGTGTAGGAGCATGCCCAGTATGACCTTCTGTATTGAGTGAGTGAATCCATTCCAGGTAAGGTTGTACTCCAGTCCAGGGTTTGGTGTGCTACACCTACATACTGTTTCTGCAGGATATCTGTAGATAGGCTGACAATATGGAGTCACAATGGGTGGAAGATAGGGGAATACTGTAACTATTGCTGTCTGTGCTGCTTGTTTAGATGGTTGGTGTTAGCAGAGATATTCAGACATATGTACTGTTTTACACTGTGATGTATTATGTCATCAACTACTGACAGATATAATTATTTGCTCACAGTTATTTACCAGGAAATACAAGATGAATGAATCTGAGTCCAGTATTGTGGGCCACATCCTAAATATTCTTGCACACTCCTGCCATTTTGGAGGAGTAGCTACAGACTCTTGCTGATGGGTCTGTGTAAATGATCCAGCACCTTGGTAGTATGGTGGCTGAGGATCCCCTTCTTGTACATATATCGACTTAACAGAATGGCCACATCCTGCTGTGGCCATATCTCTCAGCTGAAAAGATTCACCTAGGTTACCCAGAAGGAGGGCTCATATACCTGGTCAAGTCCCCTAAACATTGCGGTTTATGAGCAGGTTTGTAGCCACCCATTAATGGGTTTGCAGGTAGGGGTAGTATGGGCACACATCAGAGTTTCAGACTTCACACAATCCGTGATGTTCATGCTTCTACACCCCCCCCCCCCTGTTTTTCAATCCTCTTCCTAACATTATGCAAGCAATATCTGGGAAGTATCCCTATAGTTGGCCCTTCATCCGAGCTATATTTATGGATTGGTCCACAGTTCTTGCGGTAGGACATGGGTGGCATGCTACTGGGATTTTTCAACATGGTCTTGCATTTGTGTACTGCTGACTGTGTTAGGTTGTTAGTTAGGACCCCATGAGATACCATACATTGGCACTACATGTGAGGAATGTAGGCCATTTGGTAGTGATGCAGGCCATAAGTAGCAGGCCAGTGCATTCTGTCACTCCTACATTCCCAGGCTGCAAGCCAGTGGATTCCCCTGGGGTGACAGGGTAAGTGTATGAGGTGTTACTGGCAATACTTCCTGTCCATATTGATCCATTGGTCTGGATGCAGGCAGCATGCCAGGGACACACCTGCATAGGACTCCTCTTCAGCATGCTGCATTTTGTGGGTATTCCCATACAGAAGTGGGGTCATACTGTACTCATTCTCAACAGCAAGGATATGACCTGTGATAAACCTATGGCTGATGGAGGGATGAGCTGAGTGCATGTGTGATATGGAAGCTACATGCAGCTGATTCACAGATATACCTTGGGCATTCTCCTTATGCTGTCTTGTGCAGGGACATAGGCAGTCTCTAGTTACTTCATAACTGTGCCTTTTGTGGTCTGGTTCCATACTACATGGACAACTAATGTACTGCTAACCTGTATGTACAATTCCAAAGTTGCGTGCAGTTGATAGCTAAATTATATGCACTCTGTCTAGGGTACTTCCACCTGTGTACTGTGTGTATGTATGGGCCCATATTCATGGCATGTCCATCTTTCAGACAGTGATAGATATTGACATTGGGACAGTGAGTATGGACGACTGCTGACATGAGTATTGCTGAGAAGCATTGTGGTTGGCACTGCAGTTGTCGGAACATGGTCCTGTCAACCACAGTACTGCCCATAGGCCACCGAGACACACCCCTCCATGCCTACATGCTGACCACTTCCAGACAATATTGAACAAACAACAACCTATCATGCAGACCCCTGCATATTGTACACATGCAACAATCTATCCTGTAGATTGGGCCAGCTCAGGCAATCTGTGCTCCACTGTTATTACTCCTCCCACTTACATGTTACTGCATTTCTACATAGGATTCTGGGAGTGGGGCACACCTGATGACTTTAAACATTTGCTATGACTGTACTGGTATTTCAGGTACTCTGTTGGCTTCCATTTCATGTTGCATTCTGACCTATCATGCAGACTGGAGACATATTAGTAGAGTATAGGTCTTAGGTTGTATTGACCTACATATCAGTTTCAGACTTCTTACCCTTCAGAACTAACATACAACTTCCAGACCTGTTGTAGTCTGTCTGTATTGGTCTAGAGGGAGGATTGTTCACCATTGCCATCATTTGGAGGCCTTATCCCAGCCTTTCTTTAAGGTCATCAACACCTGTCCTGCTAGCTGAGGCTGGTGGTGGGTATGTCAGCCTCACTGACATGCATGTGTGTGTCCTATGGACACCCACAGATATTTGGGCCACCACATGTACTGAGGTGAGATTTGCCACCTTGTCTAGTACTGCCTAGTATGTTGACACCAGTATTTGTTATGGATTTCATGCTGCCCATATAGGTGTATACTAACTGCTGCCATCCCATTTAGCCACCCAGTTCCCTTCCATGCTTGCATCCATGCCATAGATACAACTATCAGAACCTATTACTCCATTCAGTAATTGATAGGAATAGTGACTTACCTTGTGGCTGTGCCAGTAATGAGGATGGTGCTGGAGGGCTGACTATGTTGGATGCACATAGTACACTCCCTATACATGGTAAAGCACAGGTAGTGTCATGTTTGGCATCCCTTTTATTGTATGTGCAAGTTAAAGAGAGGTGTCATTCCCTGGGTCCCTACTGTGTCAGTGTATGTGATATGTGTTGCCTCTTTGCCAAGGCTTGGACATACTGGGAACACCTCCTTCTGCCTACATGGGCAGGCTCAGGTAGTTCCTCCTCCAAGTCACTCTGTGCCTGTAATGGACTTGGCAATGCTGGGGGGCTGTGTGGCCTTGCCCCGTGCTCTTCCTGCTGCATCTGTTTCCACATACTATGAACGTTTGTGTACATGTAGCTGGAGAATACTGCAAGGCTCCACTGGATATGTAAAGGCAGTGGAACCATGACTTCAGCATCCCAAACACATGCTCTATAATGATTCTGGTTTGCGCATGTCCCTCATTATGGAGTTCTTGTTCAGGTGTGTGTGCATTTATGAGGGGTGTCATCAGCCACTGCTCCAGTGTGTAGCCAGCATCCCCCACTAGGTGGTCATATGGAATGTCCCCACTGACAAATGACTGGTACAGCTGTGTCATATGGCAGATGTGGAAGTCGTGATAGCTTCCAAGGCTGCCAGCACACACATTCAAGATAATGCCCTGGGCATCGCACACAACCTGGCAGTTGATGGAGGGGAAGCCCTTGCGGTTTATGTATACCCTACCCCACTCACCGAGTGGTGCTTTGATGTATATGTGTGTACAGTCTATAGCACCCACTACCTTAGGGTATTCTGCTATTTGGTGGAAGAGATGCATATTGCAGGTCAATGCCTCACGGTGTGGAGGAAGCATATGTGCTCACTGGCATGTGCTGACATGGCATCCAGGGACTGGTGGAGTACCCTGAATGCTGATGCCTGTGAGATCACCATAATATCCCCAGTTGCCCTTTGGAACACACCGATGGCTAGTATTCTTAAGCCTACACATACCTTGGTATCCACTGGGATGGGTTCCCCTCTGTTGGTTCTGTTTGTGAGGTGGGGTCGGCACAGCTCAACAATTTGCTGTAGAATGTCCCTGTCCATCCTATAGCACTCCACTATCTCCAGCTCATGCAGCCCCTGGTAGGTTACCCTGCGCCTGTACACTCTTCTCCTCCTCCTCACTGTGGGATGGTCATCAGCATTCACATCCTCACCACCATCAGCCTCGTGCACATATTGATGTATGAGAGCAACAGCAGCCCCTAACATTTTGTTAGTTTTGGCAGGTAAAATTTCCTCATCTGTGTACACCGGTGGTGCAGAGTTTGTGGAAAAAAACAGACTGAAAGATGTTTGCATAGTATATAGTAGTGTGCTGGGCTGCTGCCTGTGTAACTGGCTGATTCTGATACATTTCACCTGCCAGCTATGCTAGTTCTCCTTGATTGCCTTCCTACTGCTGTTTTCCCCTCCCATTGCCTTCCTGTTTAAGTCCCCAGGCACGCCATGCATATCCACTGCTCAGATATGAACAGTGCTGCTATTTTTGTTTTTTTTTGTTTAAAACCAGGTGCATGGAGTGCACACCTGTTTAAGCAGGGAAAACAGTGCTCAACAATGTAAGACATACCCCCTTCCTTAGCTTTGCTTAGCTAAGGGAAAACACGGATCACAGAGCTCCAATAAGCTTACAGCATGCATGACATACCCCCTTATGAGGTTATCCACTTCTTATACTTATACAATGGTATTGCTACACCTACATGGTTGGGTGCAAGCTAACACTGAGAGGAAATCTGTGATTCAGTATCACTCCCCTTTTTTTGTGTCTTTCAGCTTTTCCCGGGTAGGGGTCACCACAGCAGAACTCCGGTCCGCTAATGATTGGTAGTTGATTTTTACGTGTCGAGTTACCAGCCCTGACACACAACCTTCAACGAAGGTACGCCCATTCACACATATCTCCATGCAGAAGATGCTCTAGCTGAGAATCGAACCGGACAGCATCTTACTGTGAGGTGACAACGCTACCGCAGCACCACCACCACAGGTCAGCAGTAGCATTGTCACCTCACAGTAAGACACTCGACACATAAAAATCAACTACCAATCATTAGTGGACTGGAGTTCCGCTGTGGCAACCCCTACCCAGGAAAAGCCGAAAGACACAAAAAAAGGGGAGTGATACTGAATCGCAGATTTCCTCTCAGTGTAATTTACATAAACCAAAATGCTAATTCATAGTTACCACACTCACACTGAGCCTGCCCCCTTAGCAACCACTATTCCCTGGTATTTTTGTCTAATGCATGCCATCAACTATTATGGAGAAATGCTGATTTGGGTCTCTCTTATTTAACTCTTAACTCTTATTTCCCCCATTTTTTCTTATTTTTGTGGTGATCCCGTTTGCGCGCACTGCTGCCCTATGCTTAAATTGTCATGATCAGCCAAAAAAAACCCCTTGTTTTTATAAATTTGCAACTATTTTTCATGCCAATGGCCATATATTTGGCCATTGGCATGCCTACTACTTTGAATATATGCTTTATTTTGAGCTGTCATGCCTCCATTTTGTAATTTGTAGAAATGCATTTGGTTAGTAACCGAATACATTTCTGCAGGTTACACTATTCCTGCATAGTTGCCTGCCTGCTTCCTGGATCGCTAATTAACCTCATTTGCATGTTTTTCACCAGCAAATGAGGTAATTACCATATGGCAGTGGTGTCTATGCAGGAATAGTGTGGGACCACTCATGCACATCCTGGGAGCTCGATCCTGGATTGCTCGTCGGCTATGTTGTGTGCAGCAGCTCCTGCACTATTCCTGCACACCATGCAGAGCTTGCTGAATCTGGGGGTTTCTCTATATTTGTTTGGGTACCAAATTTAAAAGAAAAATGAGTAAAATTAGTTGAATTTGCCAATTTTAATTCATGAATATCTCTTAAATTTATTGTATTTGTGAAATAATTTAACTTTTTAGTATCGCTTTCTGATAGAATACAATTAAAATAAACAGCCAATAAAATTTCTCCTTTTGCATGCAAGGCTATAATGTCAAGATATTTTTTGCCACTTTAGAACCAATTTCAGGAATCCAATAAACATTTACAAATGTGTACAATTTCTTATTGATCTCAAGTACTATGAGATGCATCATAGAATTTTTATTAGAGTAAGAGTCAACTATTCTAGGCATGGTTAAAGATTTCTTCCAAAGTATGACAGTGCCTCTTCTTGTGATAATATAACGTAAGTCTGCAAGTACTGAATGTTCTTTAAATATCAGCTTATCTAGATCTTTTTTCAATAAATGCATCTCTTGCAAAAATACTATATTGACTTTATTTCATTTGTGATATGTGACTAAACTAGCTCTCTTCTTGGGATTATTAAGTCAATTTACATTCAATGAAATCCACTTGTACACTGGCATCTTTACAGTATAACAGTTCTAAAAAAGATAAAATAATGGTTTTGAAAAAATAACTCTAACTGACTTTAACATATTTTGCCATGGACATACTCATGAATCTCTCTAAAAACAATTTAAACATAAAAATATTTATACCACCTAACATGGAATGAAATATTCCTGGCTTGATTCAATAATCATAAAAGCCACCCTCAACCATCACCTAATATTACTCATTCCTTCCTACTACTACTACCTCTAAAAATTATCCTTTGAATAACATGCATTAGATAATAACGCATTCCTCTAGTAATAAACTGATTCCCAATATCTAATTCATTACTTAAATGAAATCTAAAGTCAGTTTATATTAGATATAAGTAAATCAAGTTTATACCAATAAATTAAATAACACTAATTTCCGAATAGAATTGATTAAAGTTTAATATTAACTATTTAAAGTTTGATATTAACTATTTGATAAAAACATATGGAGTGTCATTTCATGGACTCATTTCACATTACACAGTTTACTTCTTAATTCTTTTGTACTTTATCACCTTAACAAAAACTTTCCCCAGGACTGTCCCCTGTACTATCAATGGACAGAGGCGGCTTCTAAATGCTTTATCACATGCATGAAGCCCCATAAATTATCTATGGTATGATACCAATTATTTTCACTAGAGATAGTATATAATTATTTAAACCATATGATGAGTAGAACCAATCTAACCTCAAAAGTGATAGGTTAACTCAAACACTAAAAGGCTACTCCTAAACTGTCCCACAAAGTTACCTAGTTATAAACCTGTGAACTTATCATTTCCATGTCTCCCTCAATCCAGTTTCAATCACAAGTTTCCTCTTCCCATGAGGTAATATATTATCTTTCTGTGGGACTTCAATGTAAAACTCATATAATACTCACTTGCTTCTACCATATGAACCATCATGGAAAGCTTCAGTTACAAGGACTTGTGGCATTGTCTTATGAATTTCATTTATGAGATTCCATCATATTTCAAAAACTCCCCTATGACTACTTCTTCTGAGGACCAATGATCTGCTAGCATAGGAAATGAATGAGGACTATAGCTGGTTTCTAGAAACCTTCCCTTCCCTAATACTACCATAACTGAAGCATTTTTACTATATCAAAAACATTTGAAAAAGTAGGGGGTACCCTTGTTCCTGAGAGAAGGAAGGATTTTTACATGGACTTCTAAAATTATATAGTCACTTGCAAATAAGATGACATCAGAAATTCCCAAGGGTCACCCTGATGACTCCTATCTCATGACTATTACAATGCATTACTCATATGCCTTATTATCTTTTTATTAATGTGCAGTTGCATCCCTTCTACTCTTCTAGCTGGAATGATAGGAGAGCTACACTTCAACTACATGTGAAATGATGGCTGAGGTTGCATAAATGTATGAAAGGATAGGAGCAAAGTCTGTTACAAGTTTGTTGTCTCTAATAGCATCTCAGCACAATTGCAATTTACAACCCAACACTTCTCTTAAATGTATATCTCTGACACGAGAATGTCACACATCCCATAAGTGTCTTTAATGAGCTATACACTGCCTATGCTAATGTTTTTTTCCAGTACCTGTTCTCATATCTCCCAACCTCCTAGCACAAGAAAGTTAGACAAAGCCAAAATCAATGGGGGAACAAAGGCCCAAAAACAGGGACAAATCTCAAAAATAGCTCTTACAAACCTAGAAGGTTACTAGAATAAAATTGTTGTGTTAACATGCATTTTCTGAAGAACATGAAGTCTGAAACTGAAATGTCCATCATCGTTCATTGACTTAAATTAATTTACCAGAAAGCCACAAACTCTATGAGGAACAGACTCACTTTAAACATGAGGCAAATAAACTGTACATTCTGGAGAAGTCCGGATAGCCAAGAGGCATGCCTATCCTTTTGACAGTTGTGTCAAGCATACTTATCTAAGCCCTTATTAGAATGCAGTTGCAATATTACCTTTAGGGAAAGACAGGAAACATGATATTAAAAGCCAACACTTAATCCTTTCAGAATAAAGAAAGTAAATAAACAGATTCATACAGTATTATCCCTTGTTTATAAAAGTTATTCAAGTAGTACACTCATCCATTGGTAACTCTTAACTAATGTCTACAATGTCACTGCACTTCTTCAGTTATGCTTCCTCTCACCACCGTTTCAACATTTTAATTGATGCTTTTCCTAAAAGGTTCAAAGTTCAAGGCAGACTTCCTGTTACATTCTGCACATTCTTACAGCTTCAACTAACCCTCTCTTTTAGAATATAGCTCATGACTTTCAACAGGATGTCAGGATAAGGAAAGAGACAGGAAAATAAAATAAAATAAAAAACATTTGAGCAGGAATTATAGTTTAAACATTGTCTGTAACCATGAAAAGCTCATGGCTAACACAGGCAATCTGAACGTCTTTTAAAAAAGCAAATAGAACACCATGTAACCTCACACAACATAAACATGAAAAAACAATTCAAGTTAAGTAGTGACCTCAGTGGAGAAAAGAGAGAAAAACGCAGGAAGGGTGTGCATAATGTACAATGCCATGACACAAAATATATCAGCTGAACATCCATTTTTTAAAGTAATAAAAAGATCCTTTGTCAATACTAACACTTTCTATTAATCAAAGATACAGCAGTATATTAGTACAACAATAAAGCACCAATCTTATTAGCATTAAGATGTGAACAAAACAATATAATTTATTTGCTTATGATTACTAACAGAACCCGGCAGTATTCCATTAAACTATAAGTAACAGTAATGAGTTACTATTTATATTATTACTTTTATGCTATTTCATACATTCAAAAGACATAAAAATATTACCTTAGAGAAGTGGTAACCATTTTGTAGTTATTAAGGTACCATTTTAAATATCATATGACAACATAAAACACATGAAAATGAAGAGTAAAAACAACCCTATTACTTTTATTTAAATGTTTTGCTATTATTTTCTTTAGTTGTTTAACCATTTTTAACAGCTTGTCTTTTTAAGGACCAATCCATTTATTCTGGTTTGTCCAAAAGATTATTTTCTGAACAAAATCCATGGCATCATCAAGTGTATTGAATAATTTCTGACCTTCTGAAAGAAAAAGATCTTGATTTTGCAGGGAAGATAAACTGAGATTCGATGTTTGTTTTCTTGAGTTTCTTAATTAGTGGAATGCAAGCATTCCTCTTAGCAATTACTGAAGAAGTGTAGCCATTGTCAAATCTAATACTCTTCCCATTTAAAGTTATCGCAGAGTTACACCAGGCTGTTTTTAAGACCAAGTCCTTATCCTGCATAGAAAGAAATGAAACTTAACAATTATAGATATTGGTGTAGATGAATTGTTCAGTGAAGAGATATTTGAGAGAGATCTATGAGCTCTCTCTGTTCCAAATGAAATTAATTCAGGCAAGTTTAAAGTTTTTGGTAAACAAGCATTCAGGAAATGTATTATATTGTTACCTTCTTCCTTCTCAGGGACTCCATATATTCTTACATTATTTCTCTTGGACCTACTTTCCAAATCTTCTACCTTCACCAGGAGAAAAGTATTTTGTTTCAGGAGCAATTCCACTTAATTTTCCTTTTTAGTCAGCCTTCCATCTATATCAGATACTGATTCTTCCATGAATGAAATTTGATCTGAGTGTTTCTTAACAATTTCATTAAGTAAATAAAATTGTTTCTTACTATCCTGTTTTACAGTATTCTTACTATCATGTTTTACAATATTCTTACTATCCTGTTTTACAGTATCAATTTTACTCTCCAGCTTATCAATTTTGACTGAAAGGCCTTGGATACTAGCAATCGGAGACTGCAGTTCTTTCTTCATCACATTTTCCAGAGGAGATGCTTTAGAGTGACTCATGACTAGAGTAACTGACAAAAAAACTTCTGACAGGATAAAAACAAAATAATTTTTCTTCTTAATTTCAACAAAATCTTGTTTCTTGTTGAATAAAAATATTATTGAAGATAGTTTTAAGATGTAAATTTAAATAATTTTGTCAGAAAAACTGAAATAAGGCAGAGCACAGTTTTTATGCTGTTAACAGCTTGGCATCTTAGCCATACCCCCTTAAAGAGCACATTCTTAATATTAACACAGCACTACACAGATGTCTACTAATTAGTTAGAGGAAGAATACTTAGCAACTCATTTTCCTTAAGAAGGAAAATTATACCTCCAGTGATATATTGGTTTGTTTCCTAATTTTTTTTTCAGATGAGAAGCTTGTTACAGAAGTGAAGTTGGACTATTCTTTTTTTTCTTAAATATTTTTATTAGATTCAATTAATTGACAAAAACATTACATAAGAAGCTATATCAAAATTCCATTTAAACAGCAAAAAGTAATACAAACCCCTGGATTTACTATTCTTCAGTGCAGGACTAGCTTAGTCCTGCACAGAAGAGGCCATTTAGGAGCAGGACGGCATCATGTCATGCATATTAATGAAGGCGCACTGCCTGAGCTTCTAATCTTACACAAAGAGCGTGTAAGAGTGCAGGGGGCATGTCTGAGAGCAGAGCTCTCAGAATATACATGCCTCCGCAATGAAGAACTGCAGAAACACCAAATGAATGAGCAAGACTGCTCATAGATGTCCGCATTTCCCCAGCAACATTCACTCACATGTACAACAGCAATAGTAAATACAAATCAAATTAACAAACTTATTTTTTTATTACAAATCCGATTAAAGCTAACCATAGGTGCGCAGGTGTGCCCATCACTTAGCTACAGTTAATGCAGCTTAAATGGCTGAAGAGGATAACAAGGAAGATATATGCAAATGAAGCAATACAGCAATAGTGTAGTGGGCAGAGCATTTACATTATGAGCAGGTATTCCTGGTTCGAGTCATATTGCAACACATTCCATTTTCCATGGCAAATCACATTATGACCAATATTTTAGTTGCATAACCCACTAAATAACATATATTTGTGAACTGGAGTACTGCATTAAATGCACATGTGAGGTGTCAGTGTCATAATGTTGCAAAGTCCCCAGATAAGCACATGTGCCCCATACAGTATATGTACACAGGAATCATGGATACAAATGGAAGGTAAAATGTCTAATGAATGACAACTCCATACAGGTTCCAAATCTCCCACCTTCCCAAGAACCCTTAGATATTACTGTTTACATCAGTGCAATTGTATGCAGGAGTAAGCACTAGCAAGCAAGTGTAAGCACCAGTAAGCAGTAGTAAGCAAATTTAAGCACTAGTAAGCAAGTTTAAGGCCATTTGCATGGGGGTAAGCAGTGCACACAAAGATTAAGCAAGTTTGAAGCTAACTCTCTGTAAGCATATTTAACCAGAGGTCAGCATTGCTTACCCTCGCGAAAACCCACTCCATCCCGCTTACAACTGCTCAAAAGTGCCTTCATCACTGTGTAGCCAAGGGCCCTTGTTCTGCCCAGCAACACAATAAACAGCCTTGCATCCAGGACCGTATACACCAGATTCACAGTAGTTATCCACCAAGCCATCACAGCAGTACAGAAGAATGAAGTATCACCAAACAAGTCCTCGCTATAGTAAAATCAAACTGAACCTGTGAAAGGAATCAATATACAATCATATGTTCTATAACCCACTACATAACATAAATATATTAACTGGAGTACATCAGTAAGCCCAGATGTGAGGTGTAATTGTAATAGAGTGTTGAAATCCCCAATAAAACAGAAGGACACCATATAGTGTACATACACATGAATCATGGATACCAGGCATATATATAAGATGCAATGAATAAGAAGTCAATGCGAAAAAGAAAATATAATGCAAAGTCTAATGTAAGCAACACTAAGCATTGCACAGGCCAGCTTAGGAGGTGTAAGCAATGTGTAGGCCAGCTAACTCAATGTGCCCAGTGTTATTCCCCTTTAAACAATGCCAACCTTAGGTAAGCAGGTTTGCCCATAGCCTAGTCTTTTCAAAACCGGCCAATCATGGAAAAGTGTGGGATATCGGCCCTACTTAAACCCAACAGGTGGGAATACATCTCATAACTGGTTGTAGCTTCCCCTTGCAGGTACTATGGCAGAAAGGGGAGAAGGTGTGCACTTCTGGGCGCAGCACTGGTGCATCCAGGAGTCCAGAGTCATGGCAGGACTCCTTGTCAAAGACCATGAGCAGAGACTGCTGCAGGGTCAGTACCAGGGTTCCCAATACAAGGTGGAAGCCTGGGACTGTCTCGCCTGTGACCTCACCAGTGTCACTGGCATACCCCGAAATGTTGAGCAGGTCAAGCAGCACTATGCTGATCTGAAGCAGTGTAAGGGGGACCTATTGGAGCAGTGGATCCAAGAAGCTAGAACAGCAGGGGCTGTCCCAGCTGTGTGTAAGTATCACTCCATTATGTGTGTAATAATTGCCAGCTCATGTATATCAAGGATAGGTATGGCAAAATATTCCTCTTATGTCCTCTACAGCTGCAAGTGAGTGGGCCACCAATCAGGAGGCCCATGGAAGTTGCCTGGAGAGGTTGTGATGTGAGGCAGGTCAGTAATACTCTTGCATGCACTGTCATAGGAAATAAATCTAAAAGTAATAGTAAATTAATTGCCTTTATAAAACCTGTATTGTTAAGGGAAAGTACTGCATACACTGGAGAATATGGCAGGAAGATTCTCATATAGTTTGTATGTAAATAAAAGCATAATAGCCTGACAATGAAAGTCTAACTGCTGGACTGCAGGTATATACTCTGGTATCATATGGTAATGTAGATTTGCAATCACGTAATAGCACTGTTTTCTTAAGCACTGCTACCCACAGTGTGCACCATAAATAGAAAGGGTAGGAATGCCTGTGTATGACTGGTGTAATCCCCAGAGGCCAATTTGTACTACTGAGAGACACATAGACAGAAAACAGTGAAAAGGCAGACAACAAAATCCAAATAGCACATGCAACTGAGAAGTAAACTACTGTATTTTTAGCACACGCAGCCATGGTTCGAATCCTGGTAGTGGTAGTAGTCTGCATACAGAATAATACCCCACAACTGTCCAGAATGTCCAGTAAAGTTGCCCATATCTGCTGCGTGTCAACCTGTCCCTATGGGAAATCAGTGGGATGATCCCAGACTTATAGGCAGCAAACAGGAAAAACAACTGATTGACACACATCTACGAGAACAAAGCTGGCACACAAGCAACTCCCCAAAACCTTATGAGAGTAATAAGCCATGTATGTCCCAATTACACCCTCATGTTGTCAAGCTGTGGTCAGAGTGTGTACATTAACAGAGTGAGATGAATGTGTGTAATAGTAATGTGGAATCTGGTACTGTGTGTGGCAACATTCAGTAGTGCTAACAAACATTTCTCCCACAGATGTGTCAGATACCAACACCGTGCCCAGAAATACAAGAATGATACCCTGTACTGGTACTGTTTACTTTGGAATTGTATGTCATTGTGACTGATGCAGTTGCTTCGAATAATAAGGTATTACTCATCACTGTCACCCACACTCTCCTACAAAATATAACTGTCTAGGAAATACTGTATAAGAGTGTTGTAGTACAAGGTCAGAATGCAAAACCACAGGAGAATTATAAGACAGAAAGCAGATCGGAGATATACAGCAATATCTAAATAGCACACACAACTCTGATGGACAGTGTTTAAGTTGTAGCAGACACAGCCATGGTCTGAATCCTGGGAGTGGAAGTAGGCTACATACAAAATCATACCCCACAACTGTACAGATAAGACCAGAATGTCCAGCATATGGGACCATATCTGCTGCCTGTTACCCTGTCCCCCTGGGAAGTCTGTGGGATGATCCCAGATGTCTAGGCAAAAAACAGGGAATACAACTGATAGTCACACATCTATGAGAACAAACCTGTCTCTTTTTCAACTCCCGAAACTGTTATGAGAGTAATAAGCCAAGTATGTCCTATCTACACCCCCATGTTGTCAACCTGTGACCAGAGTGTGTACAGTAACAGAGTGAGATGTATGTGCATAGTACTAATGTGCAATCTGGTACCTTGTGTGGCAACATTCAGGTAGTGCTAACAAACATTGCTCCCACAGGTACGTCGGATACGAACACTGTGCTGATAAAAAAAGCTTGATACACTGTAGTGGTACTGTTTACTCTGGTATTGTATAGAATTGTGAGTGTTGCAGTTGCTCTGAATAATAAGGTATCACTGATCACTGTCACCCACACTGTGCTACATAATATAACTTTGTAGGAAAGCCTGTATAAGAGTGTGGTAAGTCACTAAAGGTTGAAGAGGGCAATAGTCTAGATATGTCCTAGTTCACCTGCATGTGGTCAAGACATGGCCAGAGTCTATGCAGAAAGAAATGGACAGCTATGTGCACAACATCAACCTGGAATCTGTGTGAATGTGTAAAAACAGTTAGTGTTAACAAGCATTTCCTCCACAGGTATACCAGGTAAGAGGTGTATACTGTAGGTAAAACCAGTTCATGTTTAACGATGACGACAGCCATATCACTGTGCAAACTAAGGCTATAGAGTACTGTAGTAATACTTGTAAGGTACAGATAACAGCACTGACTAGGAAAGTAATGTGGTCTACAGTAACATACTAGTTGTTAATTTACATCTTTCTCCGCCCCCACCATATCTCCAACAATAAACTACATACCGACTTCAACTGGTATGTAATGACTTCGCTGTTCTGACTATGTCCTATTGATTGAAAATTATTTAAATCTGTTTCCATGCACGTGCTATATTAAAATATTCCAGCATTGGTAGCATGGTGCCATCAATGTACCTGTATGCTGTTGTTATTACCACTGTGGTCCCATATATGCATGTGTTCCATTTGCTATGCAACTGTTCCATATCTGGTGTCTGGGTTAATGGGAATATCTATGCATGCTGTTATACCTAACCCTGGAATGTGTTGACTACTAACCCACATATGATGATAAAATTAAAACACTATAGCACGTTTGGGAAGGCTGGTCCCAGCGGACCCACCTGTCCCACCTCAGCTGGCCATGGCATCGGGCACTAGCATGTCTAGGGCCCAACATGAGGCCTCCTCGTCTGTTGGTCCTGCACCACCTTTGGGTGGAACTGCCTCAGGGGATGGGGCTTGGCTCCCCCTGGGAGCAGGCATGGACAGGAACCTGTCACCCATTGCCAGGTCTGGGTTGTGGTGCATAGCGAGCTCTGTAGGGAGGTCGGAGATCTGCTACGCCAGCTCGAGGGCTATGTGTCGCAACTAGAGAGTTGGCCTGGCTCTACGACTCAGCCCCCAGCACAGCCACCTTCTGTGAAGGTGCAGTGGTTGCTGCCCATGGGTGGGGATCATGAGTCCCACTGTTTCCACTAGGGGCCTCATGGGCTTCTGAAGTCCGAACACCCCTCCCCATTAAGGTGTCTACCCCCCACATGTGTCATATAACGCCACTGTATGCATCTTGTTTGTCTTGTCTGTTAACCTACCAAACCTACCTCCCCAAATATACTTACTATCCCTCTCCAACATTCTACTCTCACCTGAAAACAAAAAAAGGGCAATCTGTTCCCCAAAAAAAATATCGCCCCTTACATAGGTGTCCATTTCACGCACATGTCCAGTGGACACATG
>NC_056728.1:452524550-452562050 GCF_019279795.1 Protopterus annectens | reverse complement strand
TGTCTGTCACAAGACCTGTGTGGTGGACAGACAAAACATAATAGGCACATGTCTGGCCATCAAGAGGATAGGCCCATAGTTGAGAGCTATGCAGACAGACTGCATTCCAAGTTAAACTAGTATTTACACACACACACTGTAACACCAGTGCTATACAATGCAAACAACAACTCTACTCACACTTTGTCTGTAGTTCTGGAGCCTCCTACAAATATGTAGCTGGCCTGAGTGTGCAGGTTCTCCTGTTAGAGGTATTGCTACCTGCTGTCTGTGACACTGATGCCCACACACAGGAAGGATGTCCATCATACAGGAAAGGTAAGAGGACCATGCCCACATGATGTAGGGATTTATAGTGGGTGGTTGCCATGACAGTGGTAATTGGAAGTACTATACAGCATGCTGTATGGAGGTAGCAATTGCAGGACACTGATTGGTGCAGAGGCCATCATCTGTTGATGTGCATCACCTACAAAACCCATGCTGCAATCTATTCAAAGCAGCTCAATCCATTTACTGGACAGAGACCGGGACAGACAGAGACAGAGAGAGAGAGAGAGAGAGAGAGTGAAAGCCAAAGGCAAACCCAAAGCCAAAGCAAAAAAAAAAAAAAAAACAAAGAAAATAATTACATCCAGCAAACTATCCAGAACAGACATCATTCCCACAACAGGTATGAGAAGTATATATATATATATATACATGTAACTGAATGTAGTACTTGGTCCATAATAATGGGACAGATGATGTGGAATGATTTATATGTGCCATCAGGTGTTGTTGCAATGATGTTCAACTGAACAACTGCTATGGACAATGGTGTCTGTCCCTGAGGGTAGTGGGCCATAGCCATCAACTGTGCAGACCAGCACTGACTGACAAGATGTAAGCCATCATAGTGTGTGTTGTGTAATGGGAAGTATGTATATTACATGGCCAATAGCTGGTGGTGGTGGTGGAAGTAATGCCATTATGATGGACACGTGGGATCCACCAGCCCAATCCTTGCAGGATACTCAGGTTAATCTGTAATGTAATCTGTAATGTAGCATGCAGGAATGCCATAGGTGTGTAACATGGTTACCTGCAATCTGGTCCTACATATACCCCCCTTAATGTCATATATATATACATGTATGTCCACAAATATACAGACACCCATGTGTAGACATATATATGAGCACATATATGCAACATCACATATATCTACACACATATAATATATATATATATATATATATATATATATATATATATATATATATATATATATATATACCTATATGCCCATGTCTACATATATACAAACACACAAACATATATGTATGTAAATACATGTCCCCCATATTACTACCACAGTGCTGCATGCTATGTGTGAGGAAGCAGCTCACATAGCAATACACACAGATATCTACAGCTGGCAGTGTGTGCAACATGTATGGGTATGTCACATGTGAACCCCGTGTTGGGACCACATTGCCCTTGTCTGTGAAGTATGGAATGGGAATATGGAGAAGTATGGCAGGTATAGTTGTGGAGGTGGTCAGGGTTGGTAGATATAGAGGGCAGTCTACAGGGGGGATATGTGACACATGTGCTGGGTAATCACCCTGAATGGTGTGTGTGGTCTGTGATGTGGATGCCCATTGCGCCCCAATATGGACACAATGGGAACAATCCTTCCACCCACTGCTAATGACAACAGCAGTCCATGTCCTGAAGGTGCCTGGCTTGGAGGCTGAGCAGGAGGAGCATGTCGGCCATTTGAATGTGTACTGGGTATCTCAGAGTATTGTAACACATCCTACATGTGTCTGTGGAGCCCATTATGGAACAGATACTGGACCTGACCTCAGGGGACAGGAACATGTCTGTGTGTGCCCCCAGGGGGGGCAACATCCCCTGGGTTGGTTCCACCTGACAGTATTGCTGGATCAGTAGATGAGGAGGCCCCAGGATGGGACACACATGAGATGTGGCCAGGTAACATGGGCAGATGGGTTTGGAGAGGTGGTTCTGCAGGGCAATAGTACATATACATGCTATGGTGTCACTGTTATAGAATATATGTTGGTAGTATTAGTCTACACAATCCCGTAAGATGTCCAACAGCATGCATAAATATTCCCAATAACACAGAATATCACATGTTCAGCAATCAAAAAGCAGCCATACCACAGGCATATATGGAACCATAGTGGCCCTGAAAATGGCATGTAGGTGAATAGTTATAACAGGCCAGGAATGATAGTGTCCACACAGGGAACATGGCTACAAACACATAGCACAAACTGTGGTACAATACAACATCTGCCCCACTGGTAGGTAAGCTGCAGCCATACCTAATGAGTTGTGTGTACAGTTTGTTGTTGCTGATATGGTGGGGGGGTGACAGAGATGTGTATTAAGAACTGTAGTAACCTTGCAGTATGAGTTTCTCAGACCTGTTTCCGTCTTTATGTCTTTCAGCCAAGATGTCACATGCACGGCTACCATCTTATTCAGGTGCCGAAAATGCCAAAACTCCCTGTCCTGTTTGGCTGGGCTGCCCATGAGCAGCAGGAGTGGACCGCCCTGTGGAACGACCTAGTCCACAGGGTCAATGATGTCGGACTGCACAACTGCAGTTATGAGCAGGTCCAGCATCATTGTTCTGACCTGCTTTGCAATGCCTGTCGGCGTGCTGCTGCAGTCCGGGGGATTACCTTGCCATCGGGGGGGGGGGGCAAGCCATCCACCCTTGACATGTGTGGGGGAGCTCCTGGCCAGCCCCGTGGCACCTGCCCATCCAGCCAGCCACCAACTGCCGGATACCTTTCTTGAGATGAGTGGCACCCACACACCGGCTGAGGAGCATGCAGGTAAGGCCACAGGGCACATCAGTAGACCAGTGTTGTGTATACATCCGCATCAGTACAGGTAGATCATGCATATCTGACATGTCACAGATATATTGTGTTGCTGCATAGTAGTGATAAACAGATGTCCATACGTGGTAGTATAGTGGAAATGTACCATTGATGTATTGTAGTACTGCACCCACCCTGTAGCACTGCCACAGGTGTTGCCACTGACATTGCATCTCTCACCCTCTTAAGTAGGTCCCTCTGGGATCCCCACCAAGGCAGCAGCCTGTAGCTGGTGAGTATGGTTTATGTAGATGTTTGCCAACACACCGGGCATGTAATGGTGATGGTATTTTTTATGCACACATCTAACATAACTACCCAGAATGCATGCTGTACATGTGCATGTAATGTTTCTGTGAAATGCACAGCATCACAGGGGTGACCATGATGAGGTACTGGAAGGTATGTCAGACACATGCATGATAACTCACATCCGGTCATTGTGGAATGTGACCACAGGGAGTAACATAATGGTGGGTGACATGGCATACAGTAGGGACATGTTTGGAACAACACACATATACAGTGCAACACCAGTGTCTATACCTGTAGGACAATGGCAACTGCTGCAGAGATACACTATGACATAAGGCATTGCAGTAGTCCACATTATCAGCTGGGACTAGGCTGTAACATGTGGTGTTCAGTGTATGGGACACTGAAAAGTGACACACATGTGTAGGGCTTACTTGTCATGCATCTAGAAAAAGGTCAAAGGGGGACTGTCAGCATGACATACCAGTGCACTGCAGCAGGGATCCTAAGGATGCTAAGAATGGCTGTATCTGCACATAGTCAGGTTCAGGAGCTGTGGCAGATGTAACCCTACCCCTACAGCAATAGTGATGGCAGTGTGTAAACACCAAGGGATGTACACATGAGTAGACCTTACAATCATGCAGATTAGGGAGACATGTGTAAGGCAGACTGAATATACACTGGCAACTGCAGATGGCCCACTCTGGTATACCCCCGCCAGGAGTAGTGACTGCTGTAGTACACACAACAAGAGGAGCAACAAACTGTCATAGCACACATATGCTCACACAGAGTGTATGCATCGCAGTCAGCATCCACACACCTAACACATTCCGTAGACACTGCATGTGAAAGTACAGGACATTATGTCATATATCGAGCTCATGTACTGTTAAGATATGCAGTGATGTGGTCCTAATGCAGATCACGGATGGGTACGTCATATCAAGAAGGGTGTGTACACCCCCATAGCCATGTTATGCTCTGATGGTTGTTAGTGTAAGAGTATTGGATTGGTCATACGTGGTCCGCTGCTGTTGAGTGCTGTAAATCAGACATCAGGCATTCACAAATGACATCTGTCCAAATATCATCCCATGTATGTGTTGCTTAAAAGCATAGGGGCTGTGAGCATTAAAGCTGACATAACTGACATAGTACTACGCATTCCACAATGGGTTGTACACCTGTGAGGTGTGGTGCACAGTACATGGCAGGGTGCAGAACAGGTGCACAGCAATTCTGTGTACATGGGTGCAGTGGTATCCAGGGGAAGAAGCATAACCTGGTGATACAGAACATGCATCACACACATGTATACTGTTACTAGCATGGATTGAATATAGCTGCACTGCATGCTGTTGTGTACCATATGTTCTGCATGTTGACAGATGGGTAATAGGAGGACTGTGTGTACTATCATTGTGCAACCTCACCTGTAAGTGTGTGTGTGTGTGTGTGTGTGTGTGTGTGTGTGTGTGTGTGTGTGTGTGTGTGTGTGTGTGTGTGTGCATCCTGGTGGTTAGTTAGTTTGTCTGTAGGGTCACTCTGGTGAAGTGGAGGGAGGTTGATGCATGTAGGATGCGTGTGTGCATGTGTGTGTGTTTGTGTGGGTGGCCATGTATGCACATGTGCGACTGTGGAGTGTTCATACAGCAGTACCTCCCTTTGGGACCATGTAGTAAATGTACATGGACTGCCACATTACACACCAGGAATACTTGTCATGTATGTAATCACTGAGCAGCTGATAGTATAATAATATCTGCAGCATGGAACAGGCGTTGAGAGGGAAGGTAGACACCAGGTATACCCTTAATATTGCATTCAGCAGAGAGGTGACCTACAACCCACATATGCAGCACTACAGATGCATTGGAGAAGTACTAGTCAACACCAGGGAGTGAATCCATAAATTACAGTTGACACACAATGATTGAGCAGCATATCTGGCATGTACTGAGCAATGCATACACATGACACACCAGTGCGTGATATTATGGAGTGAACATAGTAGCCAACACGTATAGGGGCAATGTTCATGATGTCCAGACATACGCAGGGTGAACACTGAATGACAGCAGTGAGGCCATCTAACACTGCTACACACAGGTCAGGCAGGTAATGTAGTAAAAGGTCTTATTTTGTGCTCACTTGTCTAGGCATTTAGAGGACTGATATGTTAATGAGTGGTATCAATGTGCATCTGTTGCCAAGTGCGATGCAGGATGGGGAACACATGGAAATATATGTGGGACTGTCTGTAAAGTCACGGACAGGTAGGTATTATGGTGGTGTGCACGTGTGTGTGTGTGTGTGTGTGTGTGTGTGTGTGTGTGTGTGTGTGTGTGTGTGTGTGTGTACTGTTAGGCAATGCTGTACAGGTTTTAAGGTGTGTTTATTGTTTTCCCCCACTGATGTTGGTGTCCATACTGACACCGAAGATGATGATAGTACTGTTGAGGCACAGGTGGTGTTGTCAGGGGCTGAAACAGCCCCATCATTTGACAGCCCCCTTTTAATCACCCCACCCCCGCATGCAGTTTCAGTGTCTATACATACCTCATCACCAGTGGCCATAGTGTAGGGATAGCTGGCGTTTGGTGGCTGTGCACAGGGAAGTGGGGTAGCCATGCCTACTGTGTCTGGTTGCAGCAGGCATAGCCAGATGTCTGGCAGGGCACCACATAGGCAGATGTCCCAAGGTGCTCATGGTATGGTCACTGGACATCATGCCCCTGGCAGAGGCAACATAGCTGGTACTAGCAAGTGCATGTTTCAGGCTGTCATGGAGGCACAGGCATGTATAGAATGTTACACCAGACAGGGCCTGAAGCTGCAGAGGGCTGCTCTCACATCTGCAAGTGACAATGCCCGATAACTGGCAGGTGCAATCCGTGCATTAACTGAGTTCATGGATAGATGATCAGGTGAGATGATGGCCCTCATCGACCATTGTCTGTCCGTGCTTGAACATGTGTTGGGAGTGCTGTGACAGCTGTGTGGATGTAGGCCAGCAACACCAGCATGTGGCAGTCAATGTGGATGTGCTAGGACACCAAGGGGCTCCTGTAGTGGCAGTACCAGCCCCAGCAGTGCGAGGTGGGGAGTGCTGTCCACACCACACCACAGCAGGTCGAGTGTACATGGTCCTGGCTAGTCCCAGGAGGGCCCTGGTACCAGAGGATATTTGTCATCAGCAGGTGAGAATAGCACATTGAGGCCTGTACCTGGATGTGCCCATGAAACCCTTGGCAGGCACAGTCCATGTGTCCATGGCTGGAGGCGGTGAATTTCACACCCTGCCAGATATGGTTTGCAGCTATCCATAAACACCTGTGTAGGGCAGCCACATGGCAGAACTGTGTGCATGCATACCCACACACTATATACAAACACACCTAGGGCAACCCCATACCTACACACACCACAGCACCATGCCCAGCTCACTGCAGTACACCCCTCACCCACACACATGATGTCAAATGTATGGCCCACCCTTGGCCTCTGGCAAACCAAAATCAAACCCTCTGCAAATGATGATACTTGTGCCACATCCCTGTCATCCATACCATCCATGCAGGGACAGGCTAATATGGTTCTGATTCACACGGTGACTGTACTATAGTGTACCACAATACTGCTGTGTAACATGTTGCAAGGAGTAAAGTGTAATACATATATGGCAGGTGGTATAGCCAACCAGCAATGATGCATTATAGCTGTTAGTAACACTGGTTGATTGTGGTCTCCATAATGTTATCCATTTGTGTTGTAAGTGTACATGTGTCAGCATGAGGATGGTCTGCAGTC
This sequence comes from Protopterus annectens, assembly GCF_019279795.1. Taxonomy (NCBI): domain Eukaryota; kingdom Metazoa; phylum Chordata; order Ceratodontiformes; family Protopteridae; genus Protopterus; species Protopterus annectens. The sequence continues at coordinate 452,555,070 of NC_056728.1, read as the reverse complement.
ATATTCTACAACAGGGTATGGCACTGTGGTGACACCATGGCTGTGACATATCTGGGGTACAGTTGAACACATATCACAGGTTACTAAAATGGTTATTGCCTGTGCCACATGGACAGGTGACCCGCTGAGGTGTGTATACCCTGAAACCTGATGTAGACCCACCCACATACACGCACACTGTTACTTGGCAACACTGGGACTAGACCACTACCTAGCTATGTAGTAATACTAAAATGTGTGGTTTACATTGCACACACCACACAGTGTTTAGGGTGAGGTGTGTCCCAGGTTACATGTTACATGCAGAACATCCCCAAACATGTACAGTATGCTAATGGGGAATATAATGGTTGCATATGGACAATATGTAGTGTGACATACCTTCATAAAAACATTAACAGACACATAACAGGCAGACACACATCTAAGATACCAGAGACTATTGCTGCTAACTAATTTGACCGTGTGTCCAATGTGTTACAGGTAGGCTGCACACAGCACATGCATAACTGGCCTGGATTGTGGTATCAGTTACCTGTATGTTTGATGGTGACAGTGGTAACCATAACTTGGTGCATGGGACATATACTGGGTGTACCTTGGTGTAATGACAGTGTACACAGCACCCATATCCCCCAGTGGATATTGTACTCACTGAAACCTATGATGACACTCTGCCATACTTACCATCACACATTGGCTGCGACTGCAATACAACCCATAGTATACCCCAACAGTGGTACTACAGGTATATGCATGTAATGCACATACCACTCGCGTAGTAGGGTGTTGCATTGTCATGCCTCACCTATGGGCAGTAGCAACACTATCTGTGCTACTGTGTGGCAATGGGTATTGTAATAATGTTGTACCCTACAGATATACGGACATGCACAACTACACACACATGCCAGAGCACAATGGGTATCCCATGTCTATCAACCCACTTGTAAAACACTGTTGTGCTGGTACTGCAAGGCTCATGTAGCTGGTATGGGGAGGAGCTTAACAGGGTACATGTAATGCCCATACAACAGCAGCCCCAACTGACTATGGCAATGGGTGTTGCATTGGTTGTGAAGACCCTCATGGAATTCCCAAGTACAGGTGTGCTAATGCACAGACACTGCTATACTCAGTCATGTACACATACACATGTGTCAGTACAGGGGTGCATCTCTGCAGGTGGTCATAGCTGTGTACCTAGCTATTGTCCAAGGAGAGATGGGTTGTGTAAGGGTTGTGTGTACAGTGGTATCCTGCCACCTGCCAGGTCACAGCAGGCAACCTATTGACAGACACTACTGTTATGACCCTCAGGTGCCTCCTGCATATGGCCACTGAGGTGATTAAGTTGACATGTATGCAACATGCATTGCAACACGTTTACTGTCTGTGATGGAGACCTGTACCAAAGCATGTTCTGTTGACTGTGGTTGTGTGTTGGAGGTACCCATGGTATGTGGTGCATATAGGGTGGCATCTCCTAGATGTGCCAGTTATTACACAGCTGGGCAGACATGTCAGTGTCAATCAAGCTTAGGTTGCCTGTACATATCCCAGCTGGATACTTGCCATCTGCACATCTGTACAGGAACAGACAGTCATCAGCTTGGCAAGTAGCTATGCAGTAGGATGAGTGTGTTAACAGATAGATGTTTGACAACAATATGTATGCCATAACTACATGTCAGAAGCCCTCACTAACATGTGCTGTACAGACGGTAGTCTACAGTTACATTCCATATGTCAGATCATTACCCAAAAAGGGGTATATACTGTGACACGGCTCACACACCAGGGATACAACAGGGAGGCCTCAGTGTCCAGCTATGCCTGCAGGTGTGTCTGTTGTCAGAACTACATTTAGCACTCTGCACTTGCCTGGGTAAGCACTGTCAATAGTAGTACTGCCATGATACACTACATGCCAGTGTGACAGCACATACCCTGGCCTAATACCCCTGTATGTAACACATTCACATGGATAACAATGCTGTCCAGGCCTCATATATGTCTGTGTCCTACACATGACACTCACACCCCTTGCTACTGTAATGACAGAACATAGGTGCATGTATTGTACATGGCATTACATACATATATCACAGATGTCAGTACCCTGCTATGCTATTAGACTGGGTGGTGTGACCAGGTTACAAGGGCTAAGCCATGTTTAGCAAGTATCAACATTGTTGCAATATAACAGCTGAGCTGATATGCACACTGGTAAGTGAAGCCTACACTGTGTAAGTGCCCGTACGTTTACCCATAGCTTAACACCACTTAGTTTTGTGCAAACCCTCACAAAAATGCTTAAAGCTGCTCAGAACTGCCTTAATCACTCTGTATCTGACAGCCCTTGTTCTGCCCAGCAAAAAAATTAACAGCCCTTGTAGGACTTGAACCCAGGACCCTGCACATTAAAGTCACAACACTTAACCACTACGAGCACAGCTATTGTTTTACCAATATAGCTGTCAATAGACATATTGCGTAGTATTGAACAATTGCCTCTACTTCCTAAATTGTGTAGTCCTTGTTATTAATATGACTCTTGCATCACATATGTTGGTTTATCATAATGTACACATAGCAGATACATACGGTGAGATTCATCTGGGAAGCAATACAAAACTGTGAGGTTTACACATGACAGGAATATGGTTATATACATATAATGGGTCTATATATGCCTACATGTACATACACATGTATACCCATACATGTCTGTATACACATCTGTATAGTGCAACATATTTATGGCCATGTTTACATGTCTTCATGTGTGCGTGTGTGTGTGTGTATACATATATATATATATATATATATATATATATATATATATATATATACACATACATACACATATATGTATATATTGATATATGTGTGTATACATATATATATATATATATATATATATATATATATATATATATGTATATATATATATATATATATATATATATATATATAGCTATATATGTATGCACATCCTATGTGAACAGATATGTCTAGTTATATTGGTATATATGTAGATATCTATCACTATATGTGCATACATATCTATTCTGATATACTTACTACTGTCAATATATATGTGGATATCCATATGTACATGTGCATATGTATCTCTATGTGTAGACATATATTGCTCTGTATATGTATATATCTGAGTGTTTATATGTATATCTATGTACATATACATATCCATCTTTGTATGTCGATATGTATATGTGTATATATCTGTATAGATATCTGGATAATTATATATACATATATGTCCACCATATGTCCTGAACATGGAGTGGAGCCCTACCTCAGCCCCTGTAGTCCCAACTTTGTAGTGCAAGGAGATGTCAGGTATGTATTGCAGGTATATTTATAGACTATTGCTACTGTAATAGGGATTGTCTTCACAGACATGGTGTGTGTGGGAGGTCACATCTGCTTTTAACATGTGCACCATTGGCTACTGACAGACATCCTAAGGACATCATAGTACAGTACCACTGCTGGCACAGTAATGCTCCTGTGGACTACAGCAGAGATATGGCCAATATATGTGGACAGCCTGATACACTCTGGACAGTCCAGAGGTATACACAGAACCCCTTAGTGCAAGAAATGTGGAAGAAGCCTGACAATGTGGATGTTAACAGCCATGTAGATGGGTATAACACATAACTACTGGTATACATTTGCCCCCATAGGTTATGCATTCACACACCCTGTCAGTCCTGACAGATAATAACCACTGGTACAGAGGTGCCATAGCCACATACTACCCACTAGTTATTGACATACATCTGTACAACATTCCAATGCTTTTTCTGACATACATGACTGTTATGGTGGCCCGGCAGCAGTACATCTGGCAAGTATCTGGACATGACATATCAATGGGTAAGTGCACTAAGCTGTTAGGCATGTAACAAAGCACTGTGCAGTCTACAGGCAGACTGGCTCAACACTGGCCTACATTTCCTATGGGGGAATACACATGTACCTGCATATGTAGCAGGATCTACAGGCATGTTGGAGCACAGAGTAATAGACCCCTGTGTGAACGTGCATAACCACAACCAATGTGAATGCAGCCACAGCCACATATGGCAAGCTAGCGTAATATTGTAGTATATGGACTATCTGTTCAACACCATCCTCATGTGTGCCACTCACACACTAACCCTATATATACTGGACTGCTACACAGTGTGGTCTGATGTCTGTCTGTGGTATGGGACATGTGTGTTTTTGGCCCTACAATCATGTAAGCCGATAGGGTAACATGCAGTGGAGCAGCATGTAACATAAGATAGAACAGGACCAAGAACAATGACATCTACACAGGCCAAGGTACATATTAACAATACACACACTATTGGCAATCACCGTAAGTGCACAGACCTCAGTACTGTACACACAACCACAGAATGTCCAGGTTATGTCATCACATATATCCCCTACTATACATAACACGTGTAGCCTTCTGATATCTTACTGGCTTGTTATCAGATATGGTGTCACTAAATATGGTGTACAGCAAATATGCACCTCTTACTGCATGACATATGTACAAAGGTTGACAGAGTTGTGGCTGGAGGTACAAACACAGGGCCAATATCAACATGTTGTTGCGATAACCTCATACATTTACTGTTGTAACAGGGTTTGTTGCTACATATGTCCTATGAGGGATATGATGTCAGTAACTCTCATGGCTGTTACCATCTACATACTGCAATCCTCATACTACATTCTGCAGTTCACAGACAGGTGTTCTGTGGATAACACATGAAACAAAAGGAACCACACACTGCCCAGTCTGCAGATGACCCTACAGATGGAGGGTTTCCTCATAAACATAGCACTGACATGACAGGTATTAAAACATGCAGGACAGCCATATCCACACACAGCCTGTTAAACCAACATTACTCCAAATGCAGTATAGCAGCACTTACAGTCTGTTGTCAGGTCAGGCACATCCACCGCCTGTGTGTTGGCCTGTTTCCACAGTGTATGTTGTTAGAGGCAAATCCCCAGTCCATCTGTGATGCTGTTTGCCAAACAACATATCCAGTTCCTGCTCACAATGAATGTAAAGGCCCAGCACCAACATGATGTTCCTAGATATTGTAGTGTGTTTCCATGCAATTGGCTATGGGAATGTTACCACAGCTGCTCCACATGCAATCAGCTAGAGGAGGGCTGCAATTCATGCAGAGGCCATCAGCTGATCATGAGCATCACTGAAAATACACATGCTGCTGCCTAACCAAAGCAGGTGTAAGTGTCCACATCCACCACAGAGGGAGCGAGAGAGGCAGACAGAGGCAAAGATAAGTCATGGAGGGGTGGGAGAGTAAACTTAAGCATGTTTGTGATACACACCTACCAGTACAGGGTATCAAACCCCTGACAACTATGTAGTGCTATCACATGTCGATGCGGTTATTGGATGCACCACATAGGTTACATGTTGAGGAGGCCTCCAAATGTATATGTGATGGTGAGTGATGTCTGCAACAGTGATATGATAGCTACGTGGTAGGTGTAGTACATGTGCCTGTCCGCATGAACAGGTGTCAGTGTCAACACAGCCACACTCTCTCAGGGACACACACACATTGACACACTTGGCAGGGCCAGGAATACAACTCATCACTAGTGAGATTGCCACAACACAGTACTGTGCAGGTATGACATGCAGCACAGGGGTCATACAGATGTTATATGGGCAAAGGGTATGTGGAGGTGTCTGACAGACAGCATGCTTCAGTATGCCAGTGGGGGTTGTAGTGAGTGTGAATGTGGTCATAGGCATCATACAACACACACACAGACTAACATGCATGGGTGCGTTGCTTCACGGTTGTGTAGTGGTTGACTGTGCCAGACGGCTATACAAGGCTAGGTGTTAGGTATACCTTGGCATCAGGCCACATGACAATGGTCTGCAGTGTGGCTCAGGGGTGTAGTGTCTGGATTTGCCCACACATGTGGCTATTGTATTCACCATCCAGTCACCTGGGTAACTATTGCGTGTGGTCAATGATGTGCATTGTTTGCCATGTATGTGTTCCTTAGTCCATGACATGGACAGTGTATGGGATGTGCACACCTCCCACATGCATGTACAGTGACATGTGGAACTGTACCTGGGGTGTCTGGCCCATGTTGTGTACATAGATGGTTATCATCAGATGTGCCAGTCCTGGCCTCATGTGGTGGGAACTGTTAATGGACAGCAGGTTGACTCTGCACCTACATTGATAGCATGATACCGGTATTCCCTAGTGTCAGTGGCATCTGTCCATACAGGGCATGTTTTTCAGGCATGGTATGTCCTTTGTGAGTCACAGTTGATGGCACCACAGGAGTTGCAGGTGTCCAGTGGGGAACATAGGGAAGGTGCACTGTCAGCATGTACGTGTCTATTGGGCTGATGGACAGGGTGCCATGCCCTCTGTAGCCCACTGCAATCACACCATGGTTACTATCAGTGGGCAATATGCAGGGTACTACCAACATAGCGGCTGTTGCCTAGGCAAGTGTGTGTCTGTATGAGACATGGGTTGAGAGTGTTCTCTGGGTAATACAAGGGTTGCTAACTTTGTTCACCTAGCCTTGATGTCACATGTAGGGGTATGGATTTGCAGCCCAGCCTCTCAGCTATTTTACACCTGTATCCCTGTACGGTGGACATTGTGAGATATAGTAGGGCCACCATATAAGGAATTTGTAAAACCCACTCCACATTGAGTCCAGTTGTTACACACTCTCAAAAACCTCCACCAAGGATACGAATGACAAACACAGACACACCCACACATACAAAGAGACACAGACACACACACCTGTCATGTCTGGGATTAGAATTCCTACCTAATTAGTTTATTGCATTACAGGACTACGCAGTTATAGGACACTCCACAGAGATTACTGAAGTACTTCTTCCCCAAAGGGGTATTTCGCAGTGAATGACATCAGCGGGATTGCCAAAGTAGTGCATTTGAATTGCAGTGAGTGTGACTAGCTTAGAATGCATTGCTCCCTACACAGACATAGAAACACACACAAAAATATCCACAACTGCCATGTGTGGGAATAGAACCCCTACAACAGTTCTATATCACACTACAGCATGAAGCTGTTATAGGACGTGCCATGGGAATTACTGGAGTACTCTTTCCCCAAAGGTGTATTTCACAGTGAATGACATCAGCAGGATTGCCAAAGTAGGGCATATGAATTGTAGTGAGTGTGACTAGCCTAAAATGCATTGCTCCCTACACAAACATAGAGACACACACAAAAACATCCACAACTGCTATGTGTGGGAATAGAACTCTATACAGAGTTCTATATCATACTACAGCATTAAGCTGTTATAGGATCACCATGGGAGTCATTGGAGTACTCTTTCCACAAAGGTGTATTTCACAGTGAATGACATCAGCAGGATTGCCAAAGTAGGGCATGTGAATTGTAGTGAGTGTGACTAGCCTAAAATGCATTGCTCCTTACACAGTCATAGAAGCACACACAAAAACATCCACACCTGCCATGTGTGGGAATAAAACCCCTACCAGAGTTTTATATTACACTACAACATTAAGTTGTTACAGGACATGCCACAGGGACTACTGGAGCATTTGCTCCCCAAAGGTGTATTTCACAGTGAATGTAACTAGCCTAGAATGCATTGCTCCCTACACAGACAGAGACACACACACACAAAAACACCCACAACTGCCCCATGTGGGAATAGAACCTCTACCATAGTTCTATATCACAGTACAGCATGAAGCTGTTATAGGATGCACCACAGGGATTACTGGAGTACTTTTTCCCCAAAGGTACATTTCACAGTGAATGACATCAGCAGGTTTGCCAAAGTAGGGCATTTGAATTGTAGTGAGTGTAACTAGCCTAGAATGCGTTGCTCCCTACACAGGCATAGAAACACACACAAAAACATCCATAGCTGCCATGTGTGGGAACAGGACCCCTACCAGAGTTCTATATCACACTACAGCATGCAGCTGTTATAGGACACGCCACAGGGATTACTGGAGTACTCTTTTCCCAAAGGTGTATTTCACAGTGAATGACATCAGCAGGATTGCCAAAGTAGGGCATTTGATTTGTAGTGAGTGTGACTAGCCTAAAATGCATTGCTCTCTACATAGACCGAGATGCACACACACTTGCTATGTCTGGGATTAGAACTTTTACTTAATTAGTTTATCATACTGCAGCAGTACACATTTATAAGACAAGCCATGGGGATTACTGGACTACAGCTTTCCAAAAGGTGTATTTCACAGTGAATGACATCAGCAGCCTTGCCAAAGTAGGGCATTTGAAATGTAGTGATGGTGACTAGCCTAAAATGCTTTGTTCCCTACACAGACATAGAAACGCACACACAAACATCCACAACTGCCATGTGTGGGAATAGAGCCCCTACCATAGTTCTGTATCACACTACAGCATTAAGCTGTTACTGGACACACTACAGGGTTTATTGGAGTACTCATTTCCCAAAGGTGTATTTCACAGTGAATGAATTCACATGATTGAAAAGTAGGGCATATGAATTGCAGTGAGTGTGACTAGCCTAAAATGCATTGCTCCCAAAACAGACATAGAAACACACACAAACACATCCTCAATTGCCATATGTGGGAATAGAACCCCTACCTGAGTTCTATATCAACCTACAGCATTAAGCTGTTTTAGGATGTGCCATGGGGATTGCTGCAGTACTCTTTCCCCAAAGCTGTATTTCACAGTGAATGACATCAGCAGATTTGCCAATGTAGGGCATTTGAATTGCAGTGATTGTGGCTAGCCTAAAAGGCATTGTTCTCTATACAGACAGCGATGCACAAACTTGCCATGTCTGGGATTAGAACTGCTACTTAACTAGTTTATTACTCTACAGCAATACATACTTATAGGACATGTCATGGAGATCACTGGGCTGTACTTCTCCAAAGGTGTATTTCACAGTGAATGACATCAACAGCCTTGCCAAAGTAGGGCATTTGAATTGTAGCGCGTGTGACTAGCCTAAAAGCATTGCTCGCTAAACAGACAGAGACACACACAGTTGTCATGTCTGGGATCAGAACTTCAACCTAACTAATTCATCACACTACAGCAGTATGCAGTTACTGGATGCGCCATGGAGATTACTGAGCTACAGCTTTCCAAAAGGTGTATTTCACAGTGAATGACATCAGCAGCTTTGCCAAAGTAGGGCATTTGAATTGCAGTGAGTGTGACTAGCCGAAAACATATTGCTCTTTACACAGACAGAGACATACACTTGTCATGTCTGGGATTAGAACTCCTACCTAACTAGTTTATTACACTACAGCAGTATGCAGTTATAGGATGCGCCACAGAGATTATGGTGCTACAGCTTTTTGCAAGGTGTATTTCACAGTGAATGACATCAGCAGCCTTACCAAAGTAGGATATTTGAATTGTAGTGAGTGTGACTAGACTAAAAAGCATTGCTTTCTACACAGAGACACAGACTTGCCTTGTCTGGGATTAGAACTCCTACCTAATTAGTTTATCACACTATAGCAGTACACAGTTACGGGACGTGCCACAGAGATTACTGGGCTACATCGTTCCCAAAGGTGTATTTCAAAGTGGATGACCTCAGCAGGCTTGTCATAGTAGGAGTATGGGGAGGGCAGTGTATGTGCATGGGCCATAACCGATTCATCTTGTGGTTGACACACAACATGTAGGCACACGCAGGGTTATATTCCACAGGTACATGTATAAAGCTGCTAGATGAGTACTTCCTTGTACAGACATGTTGCACAGCTAACTCTAAAAAAACACATAGTCTGTAATGCTGATGGATACCGGTGGCTAATGTCTACAGTGAGTGACATTTACACCTCATGTGGTTGTAGCCATTTGGCTGTGTGCTGGGTGGGACAGGCCTCATAATGGATGGCTCCTTGTCACAGTCACTCTCTTCCACACATCTATGTACATCTACTTTTGGCTTATTATATTGTGTTGTCCTTGGATATGTGTCTATATTCCTATCCACTGTGTGGGCAAGGCATGACTGGTGCATACTGAGGTGCGTATGCACTAACATCTGCAAATGCCAGATATGTATGGTCCACTGTTGTTTGCAGATATGGGCTTCATTTGTTTAAGTGTGTGAGCATGCATGACCTTTCAGTATGTTGTTGTCTGACATTGCCTTCACTTCTCTAAGTGTGTGAGCATGCCCAGTATGCCCTTCTGTGTTGAAAGTGTGGATAAATTCCAGGTAGTTTGTACTCCAGTGCAGACCTTTGTGTTGTACACCAACAGGTAGCATACTGTTTCTGCAGGGCATCCGTCAATCATTTGGCAATATGGGGACGAACTGTGTAGGGGATAGTGTGTACCATAGTTGATTGTGTCTGCGCTGCTTCAGCTGCATGGTACTGCTGTTAGCAGGGGATATTCAGACATGTGTACTCTTATATACTGTGATGTTTTCTGTACTCATGTACTGTCAGGTGAATATTCTTGCACACAGTGATGTCTTGGGAGACATGGGTGACTGCAGCTGTGTCCAGTATTGTGGGTAGACACCTATGTATTCATGGTAAGTTATGCCATTCTGGAGGGGGAGGTGCAGACACTTGCTGCTGGGTCTGTGTATCTGGATCAGCACCTTGGTACAGTGCTGGCAGAGGATCCCATACTTGTACATCCATCAACATGACAGTATGGCCTTATCTTGCTGTGACAATGTCTCACAGCTGTACAGATTCACACAGGTTACCCAGAGACAGGGGCCATGGGTCAGGACATTACCCCTATTGTGGTGTACAAGAAGGTGTGTAGCCACACATTTATGTGTTTGTAGCCAGGGATAGTATGTGCACACAGCTTGGTGTTGGACACTGCACATTCCATGCTGCCCATGCTCCCACCCTCATCTGTTATTCTAACCTCTTCCATACATTATGCATACATTTTCTGATACTTTCCCTAAGGGTATCACCCAATCACAGGTGTGTATTAGTGTTGGTCCACAGTTCATGCAGTGGGACATGGTGGACATGTTAATGTGGTTTGTCCACATGGCCTTGCATATGGCTTATGTGGAGTGTGTTATGTTGTTATTTGGGTGTCCATGACATAACATGCATTGGCAGTACGTGTGAGACACAGGCCTTTGGCAGGGGCCTGTGGGCCATTAGGTGTTGCTGCAGGCCAGATGTGGCAGGCCATTGCATTCTGTCAGTCCTACAGTCTCAGACCACCATACAGTATATTCCCATGGGGTGATAGGGTAGGTGTGATAGGTGTTCACATTCTTGATCAGGTGGTGTGGATGCAGGCAGGGTGTTACCTACAGCTAGGGACACACCTGCATGGGACACCTGCACTGCATGCTGCATTCTTCCACTATTGCCATATACAGTTGGGGTCATATTCTACTCATTCCCCACAGCAGGGATATGACCAGAGAGTTACCTGTGTGTGGTGTTTACGTGAGCTTGGTGCATGTGTGCTATGGGCACTACTTGCATCTGACACACAGATATGCATGGGGCATTCCAGTTATTCTGGCATGTGTAGGTACATCAGCTGTTTCCCAATACATCAGTCCTACCTCCTTTGTGATCTGCAAGTGTTCGGGGAGACATCACCGGTATCCCCTACTACAGGACCAGTTAATGTGATGCATACCTGTATGTACAATACCAAGAGTGTCTCCATTTCACAGTGACACAATATATGCTGTATGTCTGGGGTATTTTCCCCTGTGTACTGCTTGCATATCAAGCCCAACAGCAATGCCATGTCAGTCTTTCAGATGGTGACACATATTACCACCATACATTTACAATGGCTTACTGCTAGCATGTGTTATACTGGTGGGAATTGTCTTTGGCACTACAGTTGTGAGGGCTTGTCCCTGTCATCAGCAGTAGTGGGCAATAGCCACCAGGTCTTACCTCAACATGCATAAATACTGACCACTCTCACACAATATGAAGCACACACCAACTTAACACACACACACAGACCTGCATATTGTGTAAATGCTATAACCTATCCTGCTACCTTGGCCACCTCTAGGCATCTGTGCTCCACTGATATTACACCTACACATACATGTTACTACATTTCTACATAGGGTTGTAGGGGGAGCACACATGACTGTTATGACATGTGTACATCAGATTAGGGGGCACACCAGACCATTACTACATTTCTAAATAGGTTTGGGGGGGCACACCAGACTGTAACTACATTTCTAAATAGGTTTGGGGGGGCACACCTGACTGTTACTACATGTCTAGGTTGGGTTGGGGGGAGCACACCTGACTGTGTGTACATTCCTACACAGGATTGGGAGAGGGGGGCACACCTGACTGTTACTACATGTCTACACAGGATTGGGGGAGGGGGCACACCTGTCTATTTCTACATTTCTATACAGTGGTTGGGAGAGGGCACACCTGACTGTTACTACATTTCTATGCTGGACTGGGGGAAGGGGAACACCTGACTGTTACTACATTTGTACACTGTATTGGGGGAAGGGGCACAGCTAACTGTTTCTACATGTCTACATAGGAGTGGGGTGGCAGACCTGACTGTTACTACATTTCTACATAGGATTGTGGGGGGGGACACACCTGACTGTTTCTACATTTCTACACAGGATTGGGGGGCACACCTGACTGTTTCTACATTTCTACATAGGCTGGGGGGCACACCTGACACTTGTTCACATTTGCTATGACTGTACTGGTATGACAGGTACTCCATTTCATTCTGTATTCTAACCTATCATGCTGACTAGAGGCATATCAGTGTACTACAGGTCTTAGCTTTGGTTGACCTACATATTAGTGTCTGACTTCCTACCCTTCAGAATTAATATCCCACTGTGTGATCTGCTGTAGTCTGTCTGTGTAGGCATGGGGGGAGGTTACCCATATCATCATTCAGAGGCCATAGCACGGCCTCTGTTTGTATTTGTCTGCATTTGTCCTGCTGGCTGAGACTGTTGTTGGGTATGTGAACATCCCGGACTGGCCTGTGTGACTCATATGGACACACATGTCACCCAGCACATTTCCTGCAGTGGGTTTTGTCACCCTGAGTAGTGCTGGCTACTATGGTGACTCCAGTATCTGATACAGATCTCATGGTACCACTATGGGTGTCTACTATCTGCTGGCATACCATTCAGCCACCCAATTTCCTTGCATGCTCACATCCATACCATAGATACAGGTAATGACACATTCTACTCCATTTGGCAATTGGTAGATTGATTGACTTACCTTGTTGGTGTGCCAGTATTGAGGATGGTGCTGGAGGGCTGCCTATGTCAGATGCACATAGTACACTCCCTATACATGGCTGAGCTCCGGTAATGTCTTGTTTGGCATCCCTTTTACTGTATGTGCGAGTCAGAGAGAGGTGTCATTGCTTGGATCCCTACTGTGTCAGTGTATGTGCTATGCACTGCCTCTTTGCCAAGGCAAGGTGATATTGGGCACACCTCCATCTGCCTACTGGGGAATGCTTAGGTTGTTCCTCCAATGAGTCACTCTGTGCCTGTGCAGGCCTTGGCATTGTTGTGGGGGGGGCTGTGTGGCCCTGCCCCGTGCTGTTCCTGCTGCAGCTGTTTCCATGGGATCATATTGTGTAGCATGGCACATACCATAACAATTTGAGTACATGTAGCTGGTGAGTACTGCAAGACTCCACTGGATGTGTCCAGGCACTGGAACCTTGACTTGAGCATCCCAAACACAGGATCTATTATAAGTCTGGTCTGTGTGAGTTCTTCATTATGGTGCTCTTGTGTGTGTGCATTTCTGATGGGTGTCATCAGCCAACGGCTCCAGTGTGTAACCAGCAACCCCAACTAGGTGTCCGTAAGGAATGTCCCCATTGGCAAATCTGTGGTACAGCTGCATCAGATGGCAGATGTGGGAATCGTGATAGCTTCCAGGGGAGCCAGCACACACATTTATTATAATGTCCTGGGTATCAGACATTACCTGGCAGTTGATGGAGGGGAAACCCTTGCGGTTGATGTAGACCCTACCCTGATCACCAGGTGGTGCTTTGATGTAGATGTGCGTGCAGTCTATAGCACCCACTACCACAGGGTATTTTGCTATTTGGTGGAAGAGACACATATTGCTGGCTAACACCTCATGGGTGTTGAGGAAATATATGTGCTCACCGACATGTGCTGACATGGCATCCTGAAACTGGTGGAATACTCTGGATGTTGATACCTGTGAAATCCCCATGATATCCCCAGTTGAGCTTTGGGAGGTACCTGTGGCTAGTATTCCTAGGCCTACACATAACTTGGTATCCACTGGGATGGGTTCACCTCTGTTGGCCTGGTGTGTCAGGAGTGGCCGGCACAGCTCAACAATTTGCTGTAGGAGGTCCCTGTCCACCCTATAGTGCTCCATGATCTCCAGCTCATGTAGCCCCGGTAGGTTACTCTGGGTCTGTACACTCTTCTCCGTCTCCTCCCTGTGGGCTAGTCAATAGCATTCACAACGTCAGAATCCTCAGCCTCTTCCACATGTTGTTGTATGATGCCTGCTGCATCCCCTATCATTTTGTTGTTTTGTTTGTTAAAAGTTCCCTACTTGTATACACCGGTGGTGTAGAGTATGGGAAAAACCAGACAGGAAGGTGTTTGCATAATTTATAGTAGTGTTCTGGGCAGGGCTGGGCTGCTGCCTGTGTAATTGGTTGATTCTTATACATTTCACCTGCCAGCTATGCTAGTTCTCCTAGATTACCTTCCTACTGTTGTTTTCCCTTCCCATTGCTTTCCTGTTTCAGGCCGGGGGGGCGGGGCGCTGCCCAAACACAGTGCTGAAATGTGCACAGAGCTGCTATTTCATGGTTTACTTTTTATTTTTTCTTTGAAACCCGGTGCGCGGTCGCACACCCGCTTAGGTAATGTAAAGAGTGCTAGGCAGCCTCAGACACACCCCCTTGCCTAGCTGTGCTAAGCTAGGAGCAAAGCTGATCCACACGGCTCCAATCTGCTTACAGTATGCCTGACACCCCCCATGATGTCAGCTAACTCCTAGGCTTGCAACAAGGTATTCCTGCTCTTACACTGTTGGGAGCTGACTAGCATGCAGGGGACATCTGAAATTCACTATCATTCCCCTCATTTGCATAGGATTGCCTGTTAATGCATAGTTACATGTCCCACACTGAGCCTTCCCCCTTAGCAACAGCTATTCACTGGCTATGTTGTCTTCTGCCTGCCATTGGGTATAATGGCAGAATATTGATTTTAGTCAGAATGCTTATTGTAGGTTTATTTTCTTATTTTCCCCACGATCCTGTTTGCGCGCCACTGCCCTACGCTTAAACAGCCAAGATCAGCTAAAAAGTTTTTTCAAGTGTTTTCCATGCCAATGGCCTTATACTTGGCCATTGGCATGCTTTCTACATGATATCCACCCTTTAATAGGAGCTGTCATGGCTCCATTTTGTAATTTGCAGAAATGTACTCCGTTACTGGTGGTGAATTTCCAATTTCCCATCCAGTCATCAAGATTTTTCTTGAAGAGTGCTAATGAGGAGCTTTGTTTGATATAGATAGGTAGTTTGTTCCTGAGTATGGGAAGTTTCTGGGGCAGGAATCTATCCCTCCAGCACGTTCTGTTTATTGTGGTGACAATGTTTAGGTCCCTAGAGCTTGTAGCTTGGAGGGATTGGGATTTCTTTAAGTGGAACAAGTCCAACAGCTCTAGGTTTGACATAGCTTTATATGTTAAGCAGAGATCGCCTCTGAGTAGGCGATATGTGACAGAGGAAAGCTGGAGTTTTTTGAGACAGTCTGCATTGGGCATCTGTTTGAAACAGGTAATCCTTTTTGTGAAGTATGTCTGTGGCCTTTGCAGTTGTTGTAGATGCCTTGTGAGGTACATACCAAAAGGGGCATTGTACTCTATAAAGGGTCTAATGAGTGACGAGTAGAGGGGAACAATGACCTCTTTTTTTCCTGGATGAAAAACCTTTTGTGATGATGTGTGCCATGTAGAAGGATTTCCTGACTACTGTGGTGACGTGATTATCAAAGGAGAGACTACTGTCCACCTGCGTCCCAAGGTCTCTTATCACACTTTCAGTGTTAAGTAGACTACCACCTATGTGGTAGCTCATGGATACAGAGTTTTTACCAAAGGGGATGACAATGCACTTTTTGCCATTGAACTTGAGGCCATGGCTTTGACACCAGGCATCTGTCTCAGTGAAGCTCTTTTGTAGGATGTCCACATCGTTAGGAGTTTTAATTGTGGCTCCTGGTTTGCAGTCATCTGCGAAGTTCATTAGCCAAAGACTTTCTGCGTTAGCCTTTACTTCAGAAAAGTAGATACAAAATAGGAGAGGACCCAGGACTGAACCCTGTGGTACTCCACTTGTCACTGGTCTGAAGTCGAATTTGGAGTCTGCTACTTCCACAGTGTGGGTTCTGTCAGTGAGCCAGCTGGCAACCCATCTTGTGACATAGGGATTTATACCTAGTTTACTGCATTTATCTATACTTCCAGAGTGGGGGATGGTGTCAAAAACCTTGGTGAGATCTAGATAGGCTGTGTGAATCACCTTACCCTCTTCTACGCTTTTGTTGACTGCTTCAAAGAAGTCTAACAGGTTTAGGAGACATGATCTGTCTTTTACAATCCTGAACTGGGTGGAGTCCAGAGTTTGGAGATTACCAATGTCTTTGTTTATAGGTTCCATGATGATATGTTCCATGGCCTTGTAGACCAGGCTAGTTAGGCTAATGGGGCAGTAGTTCCTGGGGTCTGTGGTGGCTCTCACTTTGTGGAGTGGGATAACCATCACTGTGCCCCATTCAGTGGGCAGAAAGCCTGAGCTGAGGCTATGATTGAACAAGGTGCTTAGATGGGGTGCCATTTGTGTAGAATGGAGCCTGGGATGTTGTCAGGTCCCATGAATGCTGTGTTCTTGGCTTTGGAGAGTGTGGTTTTTAGCTGTGCAGTTGTGAATACAGGAAATTTGCATTCTTCCGGTATACAGATTGGCCCTTTTGGGGGTGAGAGGGGGGTAAAGTTAGCACTGAACCTATCTACCAGGATGTTGGGAATATCAGTTGCTTCTGTATATTTAGTGCCATTGTGTTGTCACTCAGAGCAGATCTGTGTTGCCATTGAGATTCTTGATATAGCTCTAGAATGCTTTGTGGTTGTGTTTAGAATCAGTGGCGATTTTGTTTTCATAACTAGCTTTGGAGGATTTTATGAGGGATCTCAGCTTCTTACTGAGGCTCACCAGGGAGTTCTTCCAATCATGGGATTTTACATTTTTTTGCAACAGTTTCTCTCTTCTGTTGTAGCGTTTGTTTATGGCAGAGGACCACCAGATTGGCTTCCTTTTTTGGAGGATAGCATCTTTGTTCTGTTAGGGATAGCACTATCCATGCACTCATGTAAGTGCTTATAAAGTGCATTTGTGTAGGATTTAGCAGTCATACCTCTATTGTCCGTCTGCATGGGTGTTGTAAAGTTTGCCACTTCTGTCTTAACAAGCATGAAGTTCGCTTTGGATAAATTTTTTTATGGTGGATTCCCTAATTGGGGATGGGGTGGGGGCAGGATGTGGATGTCTAGGGTGATTAGCCTGTGGTGAGATCTGACCATTGAGGAATTGACCTCTGGCATGGAACGCCGGTCGCCCATGTTGTTAATCACCAGGTCTAGGATATTTCTGCCCCTAGTGGGGGTGTGGATAAGTTGATCCAAGTCATTGGAATTTATGAATTCCAGAAAATGTTGAGCAAAAGAGTTTTTACGAGTAGTTTTCCCAGTTAATGGTGGGGTAGTTGAAATCACCCATTATTAAGGTGTTGGGTTGTACCCTAATATTTTCCAGTGTATCAAGAAAAGAGAAGTGGGAATCCTGGGGCATGGTGGAGGATCTGTAGCAAGTTACAATTTGGATTGCAGTCTTGCCCAGAGTTAGTTGCACTTGGATAATCTCAGATGCATTATGCTAAGCAACTAGCATGGAGGTGTGTATATCCTTAATGAATATGGACATGCCTCCACCTTTAGAGTTTCGGTCCAGGTTAGGTAGCTGAAAGATGTGGTATGAATTTTAGCCTGGTAATGCAGGGGTGCTCTCTGGAACCTTGAACCAGGTCTCTGTCACTGCACAAATGTTGATGTTCTCCATTTTAAGGAGTGCCTTGAATTAATGCATTTTGAGGTTTAGACTTCTAGCATTAAGTAGCATTACCCTCATATTTTGCTTGCTTGTACCTGTTATGATGGTGAATTTGTCATTTGAACCTTGGTTAAAAAAACACTATAGGGGTGGCAAGAGCCTTAGCCAGTATCCAAAATCCCAAGGGCGACAGGTGTGGGCCATCTCTGGCAAAGCATAGTGGTCTGTTGATCATGTCATCCCAGGCAGACAGATACTGGATCCCCTTAGAATGACACCAGAAGCTTAGCCAATTGTTGAAATCAATCATTTTGCCCTTGTACTGTGGTATAATTCTGGGTGATGGCAGGATGCTACTCAGGGCTTGGGTCATACCTGCCTGGGCTACAAGATCGGAAAGCTCCTCCATGTCTCTTTTCATGTAGTGCAGGGAGGTACATCTCAGGTCATTCACATCAGCATGGACAATGACAAAGTCATATTTATGCTTGTTGTGGACTGACCTGAGTGTGTGCATTATCTGGTGGATCCTGGCTCCCAACAAGCAGCTGACAGTAACTTTCTCCTTATTTAGCCTGGTGAGTGGAACATCAGTGTGCCTGACTATAGAGTCACCTATGACTAGAGTGCTGGGTACATTGTTATGCCTTATGGGCTGTGGTTGAGTGGTCCACTGAGCTTGTGGGCTATGTGTCATTTGAGTTGTGTTGGGGGGGTGGAAGTTGCTTGCATTTCTCTTTGGAGTTCTCTGTTGCTTGAGCAGATTTTTATTGAGAGCCTCCGTGAATGTAGGCATGTTTTGTGTTTCTATGTGTGTGTTTTGGTGGTGTAGGTTTTGAGGGACTATGCAATGAGTGTGGTGTGGTGTAAGTGTTTACCTTCTCCTCTTGACTGTCTAGTCCACTCTTGGGTGAAGAGAGCTTTGCTTCCAGTTTGGCTATATAAGTGCATCTCTTACAGGTTGTAGTGTTAGGTAGTAGGAGGAGATGGTTGTCTGTGTACATAAGGCAATTGTTGCATTGCCCCAAGATGCCCAGATTCATCAGGTAGACAGGAGAAAACACTGGGAGCTGATCCTTAGACATGCCTGGATAGGTGCTTATTTATTAAGTACTAAAACTGTTTTCCTCTAGACAAGTGAAAAAAGTTGAGTGCTGTAGTAATTTGTAGCTTATTTAGTGCTTACAATGAGTTCTGAACAAGTGCTGAGCTCAAAGGAACAGATGTGAGTGCTAAAATTAAAAACTGGCTAGTTCTAAGGGAAAATTTGAAGAGCAGACTTTATGGAACCAGGAATTTTTTAACCCTAGCTATGCGGATATGCATAAAGTGTATTTTTTTAATATAACAGTAGCAAATGAGCAAACTGATTTAAACAAATTAACCAATTAACCAATAAAAAGCTAAAAACTGAGGCCCGTTCCAGCAGTCTTCGATCAGACAAGTTCTATCTGTACACTCCTGCAACTAGGGTGCAGGGGAAACTTCTCTAAAAAAGATGGTCTGGATTAGTACTCAATTTATACAAACAAAGCTAGATTCAGCAGGTCTGAATTTAGTCTATGCTACAGCAAACAAGGCATACCAGTTTCAGAAAGAAACAGTTCAAATAAGCAGGCACAATAAGCCTTTAACCAGAAACTTCCAGCTCAGAATGGCAGAACCTACCCTCTCTCTTCACAAGAGTGCAGACCACACCTTCTTAATGTAAAATAACTAGCCCGAAGCCCAAGTGCTTAAACCAGAAGTAATACCCTTTTAGAATAACAGACACTAAGCCTTCAGTCAGCCACTCCCAGCTTAGAAGGATGTAAGCTACTGGTCCTGCCACAACAGTGCAGACCACAAACCTTGTTAATGTAAAACAAGAAGCCCAAGTGTTCATTCAAAGGCTTAGAATAACCGTTACAATTTAACCAGGCTACTAACAAGCAGTACGAAATGCAGCAGAATAAATGCAATTAAGTACTTTTAAGAACAAGCAGCAAAAGCAAAATAAAGTAATAACGTATGAAGAAACACAAATACTGTAAAGCAGATGAATAAAGTGCAATTTTGTTATATAACAATAGAAAATGAGCAAATTGATTTAAACAAATTACCCAATTAACCAGTAAAAAAGCTCAAAAATGTGCCCTGTTCCAGCAGTCTTCAATCAGAAAAGTTGTAACTGCACACTCACTCCTGCCACTAGGTTGCAGGGGAACCTTCTCCAAAACAGATGGCCTGGATTAGTGCTCAAGTTATACAAACAAAGCTAGATTCAGCATGCCTGAATCTAATCTGTGCTACAGCAAACAAGGTGCACCAATTTCAGAAAGAAACAGTTCAAATAAGCAGGCACAATAAGGCTTTAACCAGAAATTCCCACCTCAGAAGGGGAGAATCTAGCCTCTCCTCCCACAAGACTGCAGACCACAAACCTTCTTAATGAAAAATAACTGGCCTGATGCCCAAGTGCTTAAACCAGAACTAATACACATTTAGAATAACAGACACTGAGCCTTCAATCAGCAATTCCCAACTTAGAAGGATGTAAGCTACCTGTCCTGCCACGGCAGTGCAGACCACACATCTTCTTAATGTAAAACAACTGGTCTGAAGCCCAAGTGCTTAAACCAAAAGGCTTAGAATAACAGTTACAATTTAATCAGGCTACTACCAAGCAGTAATAAAATAAATGCAGCAGAATAAATACAACTGAGTACCTTTAAGAAGAGGCAAAAGCAAAATAAAGTTTTTTTGTTGTTAGTAAAGTTCAAGGAGAGAAGAAGGAGGAGCAGAAGAAAAAATCAAGGTTAAGATCCTAAGTGGGTTGGCCTTCTCAGATGTTCTCTCTGTATTAAGTAGAGTGAACACCAGACTGGGAGGGGTGTCTCAGATCAACTTTATAGTGGGGGGGCAATTGCAAAGCCACCAACTATAACACCACCACAAGAATAGGGTGGAAGGGAGGGAAAAAAACAGTTTCAAGACAGATGAGAAAAAGATGCCAGAAAGTATATAAAAGAATTCAGTCAGGCAAATTAAGGCAATGCAAAACTCTGAAAGGTTAGAATGACAAGAAATATACTTATCAATTAGTGATATATTTCCAGATTGTTTGAGAATCACCTTCAGCCAGAACACCAGGAGTTTCCAACAGTGTATGCAGGAATTTACAAACAGAAACTATTTTTAAATCAGCAAGCCTTGAAGCAATCAGATAACACAAAATCTGTTAGACCAGTTTTATAAACTCCACCACAGGAATAGGGGGGAAGCAGTTTCAGGACAGGTGAGAAACAGATGCCAGAAAATAATTCATATCTCTCTCTCTCTCTCTGTATATATATATATATATATATATATATATATATATATATATATATATATATATTCCAAAAACACAGTACCTTGGTATGAAAAAAAGAAGTATTTATGAACATTTTGAATAAAAAGGAGAATAATGCTCTATATAAACACACAAAAGAATGTCCTAAGGCAGATTTCATGTTTTTTGTAGTGGAACAGGTGAAAAGAGAAACCAGGGGTGGATTATGGGAAGAGAGAATTGAGTTTAGAGAATTATGGTGACAGATCACCCTTGAGACGACAAACATCCCAGGTTTAAATGACAACATATCCATAGTACCACTATTAAAAATGGGATCTGTCAAGTTTTAAAGTGTTTTAAGAATGTCATTATTTATTTTGCCCACTATAGGGTGCTTTAGCATCAAACATGACCAAGTAGTATGAAGAGGAATTTTTTAATTAATTTATTATTTTTGTATAGATGGTAAAAAGTTTTTACCTTTTTAATAGCAAAAGTAAGAGTTTTAACTAATATTTTTCATGGTTTGAACATGCTTATATTATGTTCACAATGCTATTTATAATATGTTTTAATATAAGTGAATTTTAACATTTTAGATTATTTAAAGTAGGAAAGTGTGAGACTTTTTTTTCTGTATCATTAATTATTTATTCTTTGCAAGTTTGCACAGGTTTGATTGATTTATTTTAAATGTTAGAGGTTATATAAATGGTTAACAGAGTATTTTCAGTCATCTGATGAAGTCTTTATTGATGGGATGAAAACACTGGTATTTAAATGCGTTTATGTGTGTAAAGTCTGTGTATTTGTTCCATTAAACTCTCAAGCTGTTTTAAAACACTTTGTTGCGTTGTTTTTTCATACCAAGGTACTGTTTTTTTTTTTTTTTGGATTATTGGTCATTTTTCAGTACTCTGCTTGTATTTTTTTGCTTTATTGGTTTTCCTGAGCTCAATGAGGTATGGAAAATGTTAAACAAGCCGAGGAAAAAGCTGGGCAGGACAAGGTGGGCCAGATGCAAAAGCTGATTGCCCAATTAACTGAACTGATTGATTTACTGACCCTGTTGAGTCAATCGATGGTGTTGTTGTGCCTAGCAGTCCAAAATCACCACCCTCATGGTGGAAGAACTATTATTCAGCTGAGACAAGTCGGGAATAATGGTAGTGGAGTGGTGTTTTGGGTAGCAAACAAATGGAATTCAGGGGTCAGAATGGAGAAATGGAGAGTTCTCTTGATTTTCAACAAACACCTTTGATTTTAAGGGGTGGAAACATGGAACAGACTGGTGCTAATGGAGAAACATCACAAATTATACCTGGACAGTGTCAGCAGCTTGAAGTAGTAGCAATGGCAAGTAATAATATTAGAAAAGACTTTAAAGAAACTAAAGACTGGTTACAGACTAAATTTTCTTTTAAATTCAATGACAATGTGGTTGTAAAGACTGGTACTACAAATTCATTTAATGTTAAATTAAGTAAAATGTCCAGGCTTATGTTGAAATATAGAAACCTGGACATTGAAAATGGGTATTTAAGAGAATTTATTGCAAATGAAATAGTCCCTAAAGGACTATGTGTATGGAAATACACTAATAATGTACAGATAGGAATTGCCTTTCATAATGAATTGTTGGATGTTTTTAACGAATGTGGTTTAGAAATTAAAAAAATATATATTAAGGAGAACAATAGAATAAAAGAAGAAATACAAAAAGAAATCGAGGAGTTAGACCAGTGTATTAAAGATGACTTAATGTTTACCATAAATGAGGAAAAAGAATTTTAAAGTTAGGTTAGAAATTGAATAAAACCAGGCAACAAGTTGCTTGCAGTAAAAGGTAAACGCTCCTAATTCAGACGACAGTGTATCATAAATAAATTAACCACAAAAAGGAGCGAAATGGCTTTGCAGTAAAAAATCCAGTTCCCAGTGTAAAATAACAAAAACAAAAACAGCAAACCTCTATTTCCAAAGTAAAACAGCTTTTTCAGCTCATAAAAGTAGTATGCTGCAAAGTAAAGCAAGTGTAGCTGGTTCTTCAACCCAAAAAGAATCGCACAAAAGTATAATCCAAACGAGAACTTTAATAGCTAGCTAGAGTTAAGCGCTTTCACCAAATGGCTTTTTCAAAACTTCAACAACTGCCATTAAAAACAAAGCATTTAAATATACAATGGAAGAAGTTCATTGGTGCACATGACATAGTTAATTGACTTAAACTCTAGTTCATTTACATATATACAGAAATCCTTCTGATATACTTCTAAAATACATTTAAAAAGCTA
Organism: Protopterus annectens; assembly: GCF_019279795.1. Classification (NCBI taxonomy): domain Eukaryota; kingdom Metazoa; phylum Chordata; order Ceratodontiformes; family Protopteridae; genus Protopterus; species Protopterus annectens. The sequence goes on along the minus strand of NC_056728.1, from coordinate 452,531,202 downwards.
AGATAGTTTATTCATCATAATACAGAAGGACATAGTGTAAATACACATCTATGACCTAAAACAAATGTAAAATAAGATAGTGAAATGTTATAAAAGTTATAAAACATCCATAGTGTAGCATGAAGAGGAAAAAAGGGTAAAATACGATTGATTCAAGTGTAACTATATAAAAATGCTCCATAAAAGTCTATATAAGTCTATATGTGCAACAGGGTTCAGATATATGATAGTACATGAATTAAAAAGTAGTGCAGGTAGGTATGTGTATAAAAAGGGGGGGGGGGAGGCAACTAAGTGTGTAATCTAAAAACATTTTGCTTACACAGTAAAAGGTAAAACCTGAACTCCATCAATGACACCAGGGAAAATGTCTGCTCAGAGAGGGGGGACAATCCACCTCAGTAGACAATGGTGATACAGGTAGGCGTGTGTATGGGAAGGGAGAAATAACTAAGTAGGGGGTCTAAAAACCCTTTTCTTACGTAGTAATGGTTTAACCTGGACTCTATCATTGACACCAGGGAATTTGTCCGCTCTAAGGCGGACAATCCATCTCAGTTCACATTCCAATAAATGTGAATCAACATCTCCACCTCTGAGATTAGGTTCAACTTGTTGTAGTACACTAAAGTTAAAGTAATGGTCAGGTCCTGTATTTCTAACATGTCTGGCAAGTGCATTATGATCAGATGCTATCCTAATGTTGTAAACATGTTCTCTTATATGTTCTCTAAGTTGTCTGCAAGTCTTGCCTACATAAAATACCGGACAAGAGACACACTTAGCAATATATACAACATTATTGCTGGTGCAATTGGTGCCAGTATTAAAGTAAAAATTTTTGTGTTGTCGGATGTTTAAAAGTGTCACTGTTGTCTATATATTGACATTGATTACAATTTTGACAGGATATTGTATTATGGTCAGATCTTGGTTTCTGGTAACCATGTTCTACTAGAGGCGATGGCATAAGGTCCTTTTAGATTGGGTTTATTCTTATAGACAAACCTTGGATTATCACCTACTACTTCTAAGATTTGGTCATCCAATCCAAGGATTCCCCAATGTCTATGTACTATCTCCTTGATCTTGTCAACATCTCTAGAGTAAAATAAGGACAACTTAACATTATCACCCCTACTGATAGCTGGTACTGCTTCAGATGCTTCTTTCCTTGAAAAATAAGGTTTAGCCACTGTGTCTCTCAACTTGTCAACCTGATTCCTATTCCTATCTATGTCTCTCATCACATATTTACGTTCCAAAAATCTATTTGTAAGTGATTCAATCTCTTTGGAATGTCCTGAGGGGCATGGGTTCAACCTTGATGCTCGCATAAACTGCCCTTTCATAATGTTCTCAAAAACATATCTGGGGTGCATACTATGTCGATGCAACAGTGTATTCCTAAAACAGGGTTTCCTATACACTGATGTATTTAATAAACCACTAGGTAATCTATTTATGCGGACATCTAGAAATGATATTTCAATACTGGAATAATTAATAGTAAATTTCAAGAAATCCGTTAGTCCATTAATGGAATCAAAGAATTCCAGAAGGGATGCTTCATCTCCTTTCCAGATAAAAAAGAGGTCATCTACGAACCGTCTGTAGTAACCCACATATTTCTGGAATAAAGTTAACGGAAAAAAGAAATTCTCCTCCCAGTCTGCCATCACAATGTTGGCGTAGCTATTGGCACATGAAGTGCCCATAGCTACGCCATCTTTCTGTATATAGATCTCCTTTCCAAAATAAACATATTGTTCTCAAGAACAATCTCTAAAAATAAAGAAAGTAGGTCCACTGTCCCTTCTTCAAAATTAGATTTACTACGAATATATCTTTGAAACATTAACATACCTTCTTGGTTAGGAATCATGGTGAAGAGACTAGTAACGTCAAGTGTAACCAGTAAAAATGGTTCCCTATCTTTCAGTGTAGCAGTAAACTCATATAAGTCAAGCAAAAACTGTTTGCTATCTTTAAGGATATATTTATTACTATCCACTAAAGGTCTAAGAAAATATTCTAGTAGAATAGAAAAAGGCTCAGTTAGCCATCCTTGCCCTGCTACAATAGGTCTCAGGGGAGGGGAAGTCAATGACTTGTGAATCTTCGGTAAGCCTTGTATTACTGGTATCAAGGGATTCCTAACTCTAAGATATTCAAATAGGGTATCCGAAATAATATGACTACGATGGAGGTCATCTAGAGTGTCATAGACTTGGAAGACTTTCGTACCAACCTCTAAAAGGCTTATATTACCATAGAATGTTCCATCACTTAACATAGAATCCATCATACTGATGTATCTAGTGGAGTCTAAAATCACTATGGGGCCTCCCTTATCAGCTGGTCTTATAACTATTGAGAGGTCATTTCTGAGATTGTCTAAGGCTTGTTTTGTAAATAGGTAAGATTGTAATTACGTTTTTAGTAGTATTTTTACTTCTGTTATCATAGTACTTATATATATCATTCTCTACCATTCTGGAGAACGTCTCTATAACTGGATGTATATTTGGAATATATAAACTATTAGGTCTAAACCTCTCCAAATCTCTTTTCTCCTCTACTTGGTCTTGATCTCTAAAATTCAATTTCAGTTGGATATTCCTAATAAACATCTTTACATCTAAAATAGAGTCTGTTAATTCACTATCTCGTGTAGGGATAAAACTTAGGCCCTTGTTTAAAACTTCCTCTTCAAAGGTACTTAAAGGCCTGTTAGACAGGTTGACCACTAGGGTCCCCTGTTTTCTCCCACATTTTCTTCAAACTTGGTCCTGGATGTTCCTCCTGACCCTTTCCGTTTGTTCCTCCCTCTGCTTTGGGATCTCTGTCTCCTGGGAAGGATTTGTTGGCTATGGGGAAAGGGGTACATATGGGAGATCTACTATTACCAGTTCTTGGGAAAATATCATTCAGTTCCTTCATATTCTTCTTCCTAACTACTGGTTCATTACTTTTATCTGAGAGTATGTTAGCCACTTTCCCTTTATCTGTAATGGGACTCGCAACATCCTCTGAGTATACAATATGTACCACATCTGATGTATTTTCATTCGTTATAGCATTGGTAGTAACATCGACATGGTTAACCATTGTTACTTCATTAAGTAATGGTGGGATAACATCCTTAGTAATACATGTATTATTCACTTCAGAACAAATGCGTACAGCTTTTGTTACATTAACATTATTGTCATTACTTGTTTCAGTTACATTTCTAAATACATGTCCATTACCCTGTTCTTTGCTGTAACGTGGCCAAGTAAAGACATTCCCATTTTGGAAATCCTGTATGTCCCTCAAAAGTTTATTCTTTTTATTTCAAGAGTTCTCTTCTCAAATAATTGAACATTGTCTAGTAGTTTCTCCATACCATATTGTGCCTGTGGACTCTGAAATTTATTAACAAAACACTCATATTTTTCATTTACACTTTTCCTTAAAAGTTCCTCTTCATGAAAATGAAACTCATTAAGGAGTCTCATATAATTAAAACTGAGTTCTAAATTGAGCTGTTGCCATTTAAGCAACAGCTCAGGAAAGTTGTTACCTGAGGTTGGCATCTTGAGAACGCGTGAGACCTCGAGGTATCACGCGTCTCTCAAGACATGCCTCAAAATGTTGCCGTTGCAACTGGAGCCTCTTTAATTTAATAAAGTCAAATTCCATCTTATCAAGTTCCTTCCTATCTCTGCGATGTCAGAGATATTACCAGTTCAATTTCTGGTTCAACAAGTAATAAAATGTTCTCTGTAGCTGTTAAACAACTCCTGAAACGTGTTAACTTCCGATTAGCGCGATCCAGTTCCTCTGGTCTATAGGGTAGTTCCACATTCACCTCCGATGGACTGCTAGCCATTCCTTACTGCAGGCATTAAACAGGAATAGAATAAAACCAGGCAACAAGTTGCTTGCAGTAAAAGGTAAACGCTCCTAATTCAGACGACAGTGTATCATAAATAAATTAACCACAAAAAGGAGCGAAATGGCTTTGCAGTAAAAAATCCAGTTCCCAATGTAAAATAACAAAAACAAAAACAGCAAAGGTAGGTTAGAAATTGACAAAAATTGACAAAAAATGTGAACAAATGGTTCAAAGAAAGTTAAAAAAAGTCTGAACGTGATTAAAGAGTATAAAAGTAATTTTTTTTACCCTAAGCCAAGAAGTTACAGGCAGAATGAAGGTACTCATATGGAGGTGCAGCCTTTAAATGACAATGGGGGTATTATGGAAGTGAAAATGATGAAATAAGGGAAGAAGTGGATGATTTAGAAGATTTTGGTGAATACCCACCCTTACGTAGATCAGAAAGGTTAATGCATAAAAATGGATATCAACAGCAACAACATTTTTAATGGGGGAGGAGATACTAACATTAGGTTGTATACCCCACACCCAAGATAATATTTGAGAAGTTAGTGATGGAAATTGCAGGTACACCGTCGAAGGCTTTAGTATTTACAACTTTAGTAAAGTGATTTTGGTTAAGGAACATTTTAGTTTATTATTGAAGGGTTTAACATTTATTCCCCAAAGAAAATGTACCTAGTGAAGACATTAATGGACATTAAGTTGTTCACTAGAAAGGTTAAGCTAGGGTTGATTCTTCCCTCTAATAATATACAAATGGATATGGGATTAAGATGAAAAAGTACATACACCTCCAATTGAAAAACTTTGAGAAAGTGGTTGAAAAAGAAATACGAAATGTATTTGGTAAGGTTAGATATAAGGCAAATTTGACTAACAGAGAGAAAGAGGTATTGATGGAGTTAAAGGCCAACACTGATGCTTGTGTCATGAAGCCTGATAAGGGGGGTGGGATGGTAATGATGGATAATATTATAAATGAGGGGATGATGAACCAAATTTTGAGGGATGATGTAAAATATGTTAGTGTATCCAAAATGAGGTAAATATTGCTTACAGTAAAACTGATGTCACATTAGAAGACATGTGTATGGAAGGTTTAATAGATGATAAAATATTAAAATTTTTGAACATGGATAAGCCAACGATACCCTCCATGTTTGGGATTCCTAAGACCCACAAGGATGGATCCCCCACTGAGGTCCATTGTTTCGGCGGAAGGGTCTAAGACCCTTCCATTCGTAAAATATGTGGATAACAAACTTAAAAGATTATAGACAAAAAGGAAAGCTATTTTGAAAGACTCATGGGACTTTTTGAGGGAGATGAAATGGGAATTATATCAGGATAATTTAATTTTCATCACAATAGGTGTGATATATTTATTCTGTAGTATTCCCTATGAAGAGGGTATGAGTATGGTGGAAGAAGCAATTTTTGAAGATGGAGAAATGAGTCGAGGTGAGAAATTGACATGTTTGGGGCTATTAGAACTTGTGTTGAAAAATAAGTTTATATTTTTTAAAGGAGAATTCTACTAACAAGTAAAGGGTGTAGCGATGGGTGCAGCTTGTGCCCCAACTTATGCTAATTTGATATTAGCAAAATGGGAGGAGAAATATATATTGAGGTCTGAATATTCATCTAATTAGATTCTCTACAAGAGATTCTAAGATGATATTGTAAGCCTGTGGACAGGAACCAGAGAAAACTTTGATGAAGTTATGGGCTATATGAGAAGTGTAACTACCTTTTCAGATTTCACATATAATCTATCAGATGAGCGTTTACAATATTTAGATGTGGAAATCTATCAATTTAAAGGGAAATTTGAGTCTAAAATATTTAGAAAGCCCAACTTTTGTAACTCCTTCCTGCATTACAATAGAGTACACCCTCCCCATTACAAAAGGAACATAGTAAAAGGTCAGTATGTCCGGGGGAGCCAGATGACATCCTTGGAAGATGATTTTAAGAAGGAAACTGAGGTGTTGAAGGGTTTCTTTATGGAAAGGGGTTATCCGGCTGACTTAGTAAATGGAGTCATGGAAGAAATAAATGTTGGTAGACAGAATAAATTTAAGCCCATTTTGGGGGAGCCTGTGAATGAAAAGGGATAAACAAGAGCATGGTTATGATAGAGCCTTAGTGCTGGAATGTAATGCTTTAACAGGACCCACAAAGAGAATTATTAGTTCCGAATGGAATAGATTTGCTAATATTTTGGATCTGGAAAAGTTATCAAAAGAGCCCTTGAAATTTGTATATAAAAATTCCCAGAGTTTGAAAAATATTCTGGAAAGTGATGGTAAGAATCAAGGGACAAATAAAAGAAAGAAAGAAAGGAACATACAAGTGTGGGCACTGTTCCCAATGTGGGAATATTTCGAATGTAGACAAGGTTTTTATTGAAAGCAGGAATAAGTGGGTTGTAGGATCTAATTATTACAATTGTGATTCCATGGGGATAATTTACCTTGTAACATGTAGATCCTTCTATATTGGAAAGACTGAATGCAAGTTAAAAAGAAGGATCTATGAACATAAATATGACATTAATTTTTAAATTAATTAATTATTTTGGTATAGATGGTAAAAGTATTTACCTTTTTAATAGCAAAAGTAAGAGTTTTAACTGATAATTTTCATGCTTTATACCTGTTTATATTATGTGCACAATGCTATTTATAACATTTTAATATGTGAATTTTAAAATTTTAGATTAAAGTAGGAAAGTGTGAGATGTTATTTTTCTGTATCATT